>NC_137871.1:30738664-30910789 GCF_963924005.1 Protomyctophum bolini
ATTCTATGGCTACCCAGATGCATGCTGAGACTCACTCTTTTCCGGATCGTTCTACTTCTACCCGATAGGCATGGTTTTGAGATTATTATTCTGTGAGGTAAATTTTTTAGGTCAAGGTAAACTTTATTGTCCACAGGGGAAATTTGTCTTGGGTTTTCACCCCAGCTGCTGCAGCCACACATAATACATCAGTGACAAACTGAAAAATACATAACAGAGGGAGACACAACATTACACAATTGCACACATACAGTAGTGTGTATACTGTAATCTATAATCTAACCTCTCACAGTCACTGCTTCTTACAGACTTCAGAGCCTCGTTCAACATTTTAGTTGATGCTGGTACAAACGATTTTTTAAACCTACCGGCATGTACTTACACTTTGGTTCACCTTCTCCCAGAGGGCAGAAGTACAAACTCCATTTGGGTAACATCACCGACAATTCTTTGAGGAAGTTGGCGGTGTGTAACCGTTTTAGTGTAGCCTGCTTATAAATAGACTGCAGAGAGGGGATTTGTCTCACCCCTATGATCTTCCCTGCAGTCTGCATCAATCTGAACAATTTACCTCAGTTGCACTGAAAGATTACCGAACCAAACTGTGATGCCAAATCTGACCAAGACCACTCAATAGAACACTAACATACATTTTTGGTCAACTCCATGAACCCTGAGACGTCGAAGGAAGTACAGTCTTTGCTGTAGTTTACTACAGAGACTGTCGACATTCCAAGTTAGTGAGTTGTCAATCCAATCCAGGCATATAAATTGTCAATCAGGCATATAACCACACCCATCGCGTAGAAAGGTCCAGGAAAGAGCTAGTCCCACCTAGTGCCCACCTATCCTGTATCCTTTAGGATTCTTCATACTGACTATGACTTCATGTATGTATAATTCTTCTCTGGTCATGAGATAATAAAATTGAGTGAAATCTTTGAAACTCATTTCAGGGGTCTCCCACAACTCATCTGAGCCGCCTCAGCCCATCTTTAATAAGGTGGTTATAATGTTAGTTGATGCTCTCAGGGAGGACTTTGTGTTTGGACCCAATGGACGGACACACATGCCATACACCAGACATCTGGTTGAACGGGCCTCCACGCACAGCTTCATAGCTAAAGCAAGAGCCCCCACTGTTACCATGCCTAGAATTAAGGTAAGACTGTATGTATAAGATATAAGATGTATAAGATATAAGATGAATAAGACCGTGGCCCAGGCCTTTTAATTTTGGCTAAGGAGACAATGCTTGTCATTTAAATTAATCAAGTCCTCTTAAAGGTAAGACTGTGGCCTCATTCACACGTATCAAACAAAAATGTTTGGTCAAACCATGTGACTCCCATTGGAAAAGCATTGTGGTGGCCCAAAAAAACGACCAAACATTTGCTTGATTGGTGTTTGATGGTGTGAATGAGGCCTAAGTGGTGAGGTGATATATAGGTTAAATAAACAATCATTGCTATAGGCCCTATAGAGCGTCTCAGTCCCGCCCCTTTTCAGAAAGTATTTATTTAAAGACGTTTACGCTGCGGACAAAGCCAACTCTTGTCATGACAAATCATGACAACAAAATTCGGGCTGAACAAATAATTGGAAAGAAGAAGAAACCGGCCTGGCGTCGTCATGAAAGGGGGCGGGACTGCGACGCTCTATAGTACACCTTTTAAGTGAGGAAAAAGTGTAAATGAGCAATGATTGGATTGCTTTTAAACAATTCCCTTGTGATATTGTATTGTCAAACCGGCCCTATATCAAATGTTTCATGGCATTGCATTGCTTAAGAATAGAATTACATAATTCAAGCCCATGGTGCTTTTTAATGGTCTCTTGTGTTTATAGTTGACATGATCTATCCTATCATCATCATCCTTGTATTAGTTGGCAGATGGACATGTTGATTGTGAATTGTAAAAAGCAATTGGGTGCATTGGTCATGACGCAGACACAAGTGATTTTAAACTATGCTAATGTGTCTTTGTATTAATCAAACAAGTGTATCTATTTACAAGGATGTCTTAGGATAGGATGCATAATACAGTAAGGGTTACAGTAAGGGTTTATTACACCAGCAGGAGGCAGTGCAGGACAATTGTCATGTCACACAGTGCCATCACTGCATTGCACCCAGTTGACTAGTATGACACAGCCAACTACCCCAAATTATAATTTTTCAGTCACAGCTATTAATTCATACATGCAGTACACCAACAATTTCACAATGTGATACACAATTCACAGTTATATGGCCACACCACGCTTTGTATGCATATTCATAATTCCTTTATATTTGTTTAACAACGTATTTGCATACATTTATGTTAGGATCGGGCTACAGCAGTTCACTATGCTGGAAGCACTACCCTGAGGTTTTGCTGCATCATCGTCCCATTAAATTTGATGGGTCCATTTGAGACAGGCGAGGGAAAGACGGTTCTCCTTTGCATTCTTCCTGTATTCACAGATAGTTAATTTAAAACAGCTCTCACACTGGCACAAAAAGGGGAACTACCCTCCTGACGAGCTTGGCCCCAACAGTGAATTAAATTAATGGACCAAACTTTTCTTTTCTTCACAACATTGAGGGCTGAGCAGTTGATTTGAGTGACGGAGAGCCTGGTATTTGGCCATGATAGAGTCTGGGTTGTTGTGAAGGGAACGCTAGAAATAATGTACACACATTCTAAATGCTGATTAGGCCTATTGCATAATTACCTCATTGCAATTACGGGTATTTATGATTTTTTGGAGGTTGAAAAAAACACTTTTCAAAAGTTTTCCAAAAAATTCACACTTCATCAATTCATGATGTGTTGTAAGCTTGTAGATCAGCAATTTCCGCAATAGTTTTTACATTTTCTTTACATTTTCTTGAAAGTATAATATTTATAAAGTAAGTAATTTCTTTGTATTTATAAGTAATTTGTCGTATCTGCCCTGTGCAATTTTTTTATTATGAAGCCTAAATAAAAACCAAACAAATTAAAATTGTATTCATATTGCATGTTCCAGTGTTCAATTTAATCGTTAATCGCTATTATTTGTGTAGCTTAAATGTTTATTCTGACAGCCCTAATGCTGATGCCCTCTCTATTTTTCACTCGCTCTTTTATATCTGTGCATCTGTTTTTCTGTGTCTCACACATGCGCTCCCAGTCTCTAAATTTCCCCCACAAAAAACACCCTCCAGGTGAACAGCCTCCAGAGGCCACCTGAGCTGCCCCCCAGCTGTTTGTGGCAAGTGCTCATATTTGGGTGTCGGCTCGTCGTAGTTTATACTTAAGTCCCCACTGGCACGTGGCATATGTGCTGCTGAGCCCTGCTTGATTTAATTAAGGCTGAGTTCCATGCGTTTCTCTCCAGTTGGTTGCTTACTTTGTTCTAAAACACAACGCTGTATGTTCTACAGATCTTTAATTTGCATATTTAGTCTACTGAGGCTAAACGATTTCAGATGACTAAATGGGACTAAATGGTGTGTTAAAAAGACTAAGACTAAATTAGAAATTGCTGTCAAAATTAACACTAGATTAAAATACTTTTAGTCGCCTAAAACTAGATTAAGACTAAACAATTTCTGATACCCTGGTTACGAACTTACGATGCACTATGGAAAGTAGTCTCTTTAAAACGGCCAGTCTTCTTTAAAACATGTGGCTTCAGATCCAGTCCTAATTATAGACTACAGCGAGAGAGAGTTTTTCTCCGAGTACAGCTAAGGTATCTCCTACGCAATAGGTATTATTTTTGGTTGCTTCTCCTAGCTACAGTAAGTACCGGTAAGCGTATACTATAAATGAGGCTCTGCTCTCTCCCACTATATCAGGGATCTTCAATGTTTTTCTGGCTAAGGACCCCTTAGCTGAGCGAGATGAAGTATGGACCCCCCACTACATTGTATACAATTTTGTTGCAGATTAAACGTTTTCATAGATATCATAGGCAGCATCAAAGACAGCACTATTATCCCTGTTGAGTAGATTTTTGTTTGTCTACACAATATAATATTTTCAGACATTTAGCCACTTAACATGAATACTTGACCTTTAGCTATCAATACATTCAATTAAATAAATAAAACCCTTTGAAAGGTTTAGGTCATGAGGTCCAGTGTGACCTTAACCCAGACTTGAGGCCTCTACAAATGTCTTCTAAATCCTAACAGTTTTCTGAAAATTAAAAACCTATGTCGCTATATCAGTGGTGCTCAAATGTTTACATGTCAAGTTTGTTCACGATTTAAAAAAAATAGCAGATCTACAAGCTCATAGCATGACACAAAGTGACGCTCTATGAGCTTGTATATCTGCTATTTTGGAAAAATGACATGCTTTCCTGGGTTTTATGGGTAATGCCCGTTAAGGCACAGTAGCTAAGCCAATGGCCGAAGAAAAGGGAAAAAAGCACACCCACCAGCTTGGAATGTTTATCTCAAAATAAGACTACTACTACTACTACTAATACTAAAACACTAATTGTGAGACTAATAATTTGGTTCATGATATACTAGGCATTCTGTGAGCCAGTATGGAGCTTCAAGTTAGTTAGTTGAAGAGTGTACTGACTGATACAATGTTGTAAAGAAAGTAATTTCTTTGTTATTCTTGGAATCACCTAAGAAATCTAATCCAAATTTCTGGTGGCTGGGGAGTCAACTACTACAACACTCTTTATTATTGAACATGGATTAATCAGCTCATTTATGTTTTGATGTCATTATACCACTTGGTGATAACAACAACAACCTTAAAATATTCCCTCGTAGGCTATTACCACTGGCAGTATCCCGGGCTTCATTGATGTGATAATGAACCTGAATTCACCCGCACTTCTGGAGGATAACCTCATATGGCAGGCCAAAACAGCTGGGAAGAGGATGGTGTTCTATGGAGACGACACCTGGGTGCGCCTCTTCCCCAAACATTTCATGGAATATGATGGCACAACCTCCTTCTTCGTATCTGACTACACTGAGGTATGTTTTTTCTGTCCAGGGCAGGGGTTGGTCTTTTACCTTTCAGCCATGTACTGTCTGTCTGTAGCTGATGCTCTCATCCAGAGCGACTTGTTTAGGAGAATTAGAACACAGTGGTTTCCAAACTTTAACCTGTGACCCAAAACAGTAATTAAACATTCTCCCGGGACCCAAACTAGTGAAAATAGCAGATTTACAAGATCATGAAGGAGAGTTACGACATCTCCGCTCACTCCATGGGGCCAGTCCAATCGTGGCTCTTCGGGATCCGCACGTAATTTCCGACGGAGCATTAGTCCGACACACGGGAACCGCTCGAACATGCGCAGCTCCCGTGCTTGCGGTTATGGTTAGGTTAGGATTTGAGGTAGGTTGTCGTTTGTTGGACCAATGACTAGTCTGAACTAAGTACTGCACCTGGCTCTTCTACATAGACTTCTATTGGCAAAGAGCATAGCGAAGTGTGACAACATTCTGGACCGGAAGTTGGCAGAATGCAGGCAACAGCGCAGCTTTAATGATCTTAAATCCCTTTATTTTATATCGTTTTACAACATAAACATTACAGAGACTTTAGTTCTCACTGTCTGTACAGTACTTTAAAACAATTGTCATGTTGCACATATGCCTAAAATCGCTGATATTTGCGCCGCAAATAATAACAATAATACATACAATTAATATTGCGCTTTCGCAGAACAAATTAATAAAAGACGATTTTATTAGAAAAATAAACTAGTTAAAAAGGTTAAAGAAAAACCAAAACAGATGCGCGACACACCGCAGCGCATCCCTCCAAACCATGGCGGTCCGCGAACATTCATTTTCATGAAGAAATCCATGAATAAAACATGTAAAATAATTTAGAAGTAGTGAAAATAGCTGATCTACAAGCTCGCAACGTGGCGCGAAGCGACAGGCTGTGTACTTGTAGATTGGCTATTTTCACTAGTTTGGGTCCATTCACAAAATAGCAAAAAAGCATCCCGAGTGTCACAGGTCCATTTGGTTACATGTGTACACTCAGGATCTATATCTCAACTGCTGTGCTGTCTTTGGCAACTGAATTGTCCTCGTGGGATCGATCGAGGTCTTCTCTTAGGACACTGTAGCATTAACCATGCTCTTGTGTATTTCATCCTCACGTAGGTTGACAACAATGTGACTCGTCACCTGGACAGCACTCTGAAGAGAGACGACTGGGACATACTGATCCTGCACTACCTTGGGCTGGACCACATTGGCCACATTAGTGGACCTCACAGTTCTCTCATCCAGCCCAAACTACTGGAAATGGATGATGTACTGAAAAGAATCCATGGTTCCCTCATTTTAAAGGTGCTTTCTCATTCCCTGTGTGCCTTTTTATAGAACTCGCAATTTGCAAAGTGAAGAATTCTCCTGAGGGGTTTAAAAGGCGGTTAAAAATTACAACTGTAGGTTCCGACCACAGTTTAAGGAATCAAGGACGGGTGCAGGCTTACAGTAAACAGTCTTAAGAAACTGTCCGCACTCCGCACTAACAAAATGGTAAATGGTGCATTTATATAGAGCTTTTATCCAAAGTGCTTTACATAGATTGTGCATCACATTCACTCATTCACACACACATTCATACATCGATGGCGGGGGAAACCATGCAAGGCACCAACCTGCACATCGGGGGCAATTAGGGGTTCAGAGTCTTGCTCAAGGACACTATTCAGGAATAGAATGCCTGCCGTTTCTATTAACTTGGATTCCCCATCGATGTCACTGGTGGACGGGTTTCTGAACTTCCCAGAGCCCTCCAATGAGAGACAGACTGAGTAGAAAAAGATTGTGCCATTGTATCATACTTATTAGTGCAGACCTAGTATATGAAGATAGGTTGAAAAGTAGTGAAGTGGTTCTTTAAGCCGGTACGATCCGTTTCAGTACAGGCATGTGTTATTACTTTAACTGACAAATATGCATAAACACGTGTATATTTGTATCGTCTTAATAATATCACTATAGTTTCCCAAAAGAGTTTTGTTAGCGTTGTAGAGATGATCAGATAATTCAGTTTACTCTGAGAAGTGAACATTCTACAGTAATTGTATATCAATTCATAGTCTTTTCCAGCTCTGCTGATTGGGCCTCGATGGACCCCACCACAGTGTAGTTTAGTCTCATAAATGGTCATTAAAATATGTTGGAAAGAATGCAGCAGTTTAGTTTGAATTTGCATTGGCAGCCAAATACCTTATTATGGTACAACTCTCTAAGCTTTTTCTAAGGGTGAAGAATGACCAAATCTTGGGATTCTTTAATGGTACCCGAGTGTATATTTCCTTGAAAACTTGTAAAAAGATAATGCACATAGGTGGAAATTTCAGCAGCACCGTATTTCACTATGCACCCTAGTCGTTAGAGCATCTTGTTAAAAATATGTCTTGTAGTTGCCAAAACGGTGTTTTCTGGCCAGTGGCAGGTGCGTAGCTTTTGGCGTTCCATCTCCTAGAGAGTCTCCTTTGAATGAAGTGTGCTTGAAAGTATTGCTCCAGTGTCATCATTGATGCAAGCTTCTGCGGTTCTTGCGTGCAGCACCGGTGTGACCTAAATATAGACACAGCCCAGTGGGGTCCCGCAGGATGTCTTCAACACACTGTTTTCTCTGATAAACCTGTGCTCCCAATGAGTTTTGAGAGAGGGGGGGGGGGTATAATACATCTCAGACAGCAACGCACCGTGTTATACTGCACACCTGAACTAATTGCCTTTTGAAGGGAACGATGCAGGGAGGGAGAGCAGGAAGGCATTCAAGTGACGGCTCTCAAGCTTCACATAGCGGAACCTCGCTTGCCTGTTTCAGCTCTTATTAAGAGCAGAATTTGCTCCACTGGCAGAGCTGGCTGCCACAATATCTTCCTTGAAATCTAAAAGAAACGTTTCATTTTAAACCCATTAAGGCCTGATACCGAATGCCAATTCTACAAATGACTCAGTGCGTAATTCTCAAACGTTTTGATGTCAAGGACCACCACATTGGTATATGCATTAGGCCCCCAACTGAAAATGTTTTGTGCCAGGGACGCCCATATGAAAATGTTTGCAGACCCCCAAAAGACAAGGTTTGTGTTAAACATTTTCACAACTATTCAACATTTTGTTAAACACTTTCAAGATTTTTCGAAAATGTCCCAAGCCTGTACGAGGTCGCAGCGCAGAGACATATATGGTTATGGAGAACATGTGGAAAGAATGTGGCGCTTTTGTGAGCCGTGTCCAATTTTTTTTGCTAAGCTGCCGTACTAATACAGTACTGTAATGGCCAGACACATTGAAAGTGTCAGATGCTCGCGTCATCGTCAAACACACTTGAATTAACTTGACACATGTTCACTTCAGTGATGCACGAGTCAGTGATGCTTTCAATCTGTCAGGGGCCTTAAATGGATATTTCACTTAAAAAAAGCCGTCCTTGGTTCTGGTGACTGATATTGTCCTAATACGATCACGTGAGGGGGCTGTGTTTTTTCAATTACTTTTTATTTCTTTATTTGAGTTAAATATTTTGGAAAATCAGCAACAAAAATCCCCCAAAAATTAACTGTCCGATGATGTAGATGATGTGTAGATCAGTGGTTCCTAAAGTGGGGTCCGGGGACCCCCAGGGGTCCTTGAGGGAGGACCTAATGCAATTCATGCTTAAAAACAATTGAGGAAAAACTGTTAGCTGCTCTATTTTGTGCGTCCACACACTTCTTTGGTGCCATTAAGTCAAGTGGTAAAAAACTATAGATGTATAGGACAGGCAATAGCCATTGCTTTTTCCCCCCAACATTGAGTAAATCACCACACATGAACACACTATAGGAGATTGGGTCGCTACAGCCATGCCTCTTACATTAATGCATTATTTAGCCGTTTTCAGTTGGGGGTTTGATTTGATCAATGACTCTCTATCTCTCTTTCTCTCTCTCTCCCTGTATGCCTCACTCGCTCTCTCCTTTTGACTATCTTCTACACAGTATCCTACAGAACCTTTTACTCTTGGTTTATTGAAAGTTTTTGCTTTATCTACTATCTTTTCACACGCTGGACATGTAATGGAGTGTGGCAGAGATTTGGTTAAGATTTGTTAACATTTGTACTGATGTTGCCAAAATAGTTCTTACACTGAGAGGACCCTAGCTGTCAATTTAATTCCACTGGCTGGCAGTTTCGTATGCGTCGAGTTGAAAGGGAATTATGGAGCAGCACAGATTCCCCAACCTGATCAAAGTGCTTCCATAAACGGTTCGCCCTGTGTGTCTGTTACTCTGTTTGCTCCTTGCTATCTTCAAATGATTACCGGTAAGCCGGAAAAAGAGTCAAAGTATACCGGGTGCCACTTGTCATGACTGTATTTCCCCCAGGCAGTAGTTTGGTTTGTTCCTTTTATGGTGCTATTGAAGCCACATAATGAAAGACAAAACAAATCTAAATGTCTAATGAAACTATTTTGTGAATTATTGGAAGTAACCATTGCAAATTTAGTTTTCAAAATGAGCGTTGCAAGCCTCTCGACCAGTTTTGTGCAATGTTCTGCCAAGTACAGATAACCACTTAAACTCTTTATACATACTACATAGTTAACCGGAGTCCCCCAGGGGTCTATAGTAGGCCCCTACCTTTTCCCTCTACGTCAGCGGTATCCAAATTATTTTCAAAGGGTGCCATATTTCAAAATATGAAAATGAGTCTACTGCATCTCCGGTCATACTCTCTATTCCTTTTACCATAAGTCACATACAAATGCAACATTGTCATCTACTCTACAGTACAATATGAATTGTATTTTGTTGGCAATGTATAGCCAGGCGCAAGCCACTAATCTGTAGCAGATTTTGTGAGTGCTATTTTCGCTGAATATTCACCCCACCCCTTGTGGGAAGCTAGAGTTCATGTGGTTAACCATTATCTTGTTTTGTGTGCCCCCAGGAAGCAGAGGGCTCCTTGCCCTACCTGCTTGTGCTCTGTGGAGACCACGGCATGTCAGAGACAGGCAGCCATGGGGGCTCGTCAGAACCGGAGGTCAACACTCCTCTTGTGCTTATCAGCCCTGCATTCAAGAGAAAAGGTAAATCGACGGTTTACTCGGCCACACCATGTTGTGTTTCACTTGACTAAACCAAATGTAAAGATATGAAACACACACTAATGTACTGTATAGTACTTACATTTGAATTTTGAACTGGCAAATAAGAATGTGATGACAGAAGAAGGGGCTCTGGCATCTGCCAACAACACATGATTCTACTTCCAATTAAACTGAAAGTCAGGATCGTGATCATCCAAACTTGGCTCCCTTTCAAATGGCAGCTGTAAATAATGTGGGATCCATGACATTACATGGAAGAATATGGATAGGATTGTGTTTTAAAGTTTTGTAATCTCCTAAAATGCTCTAGCCTATTTTTTTATGTGGGCCCAAAATATGTAATATCCTTACTGGACGAACATGCTCACCAAGTTGTCACCTAATAGGCCGTGCATGCCATCTTGGCATCAACTTACTATACCACAAACAGAAGCTCATTAACATAACGTTATGTTGCTGCATGTAGTGAATGTGGTTTTGTAAATATGATAATTGCTCCCTTCTCCGTCATTGCCTATTTTTGAGATCATAACTTGCTGCGAGTTATTTTTGGAGCAGCAATGTTAATTAAGGATTTACAGTTCAGTGATTTGTTGCTACAGAGTTGAGAGCTTTGCTAACACTGAGCCTCCCCGCCCCACACACACACACACACACACACACACACACGCACACGCACACACTCATGCACATTCGCCAACAGCCCAGTCCTCTTGCCTAATGTTGCATGATGTAATATCCCGTTCACAGATTCCGAAGTGAAGTGATGGAGATCTTCTTTGTTTCTCTGTTACAATGCTCTCTCCAGTTACCGTACTGTAGGCTGGAGGAGTGACCGGAGATTGCACTTCCCAAGGGGGATTTTGAGGAGGCTAGCCTTCTCCAAATCCAGTAAAGCTGGCATGGCTTGCCTTGGAGCCAGTGGGGTTTATTTATGTACATAATTATGTTGTCTGTCAGGGGCCAGGGCTGTGACTAGGATGAGTTAACTTCAGCTGAATATACTTTTGCGTCGAGCGACACTTGACATTATTGTGTGTTTTATTTTAGTTTCCCATTGGTGGAAAGTAACTTTTAGGTACTTTTACTTTACTGGAGTATTTCCAATGTTCTGCACTTTTACTTCTACTCCCCTGCATCTCAGAGGAAAATATTGTACTTTTTTGAAAACTTTAGTTACTAGTTACTTCATAGATTATGATTATTATTTCAAAAGGTACATTAACCACTTCAGCCCTATATACATTTCTGCCATTTCGACAAGCTCATAATGCGTCGCTATGCTATGTGAGCTCGTGATTGTGATTTTTATATGTTGAAATCTTCTCAAATGGGACATTCTGCACAATGAATACTTTCTACGATTTAAGTACATTTTGATACCAATACCTTTGTACTTTTACTTAAGTCATTTATAATTCCGGACTTTTACTTGTAACCGAGCATTTCTGCAGTATTGATACTTTTATTTAGTAAAAAACAATCACACCCGTGTGAAGTGAGGGGCACTCTTATCATCATACATCATATCATTCCGGCCTATCACAATTTGCGTCTTCACTTTTGTCTTTCAATGCTTGTTTACATAATGTTTTTGTTTACACAAAACACTTAATAACCGTTAATTTTCAATGGCATTTAATGTTTGTGTTAGGACAATGTTTGCACCCTCAAAGCTGGAGAAAGGAAGGGGCTAGCACCCCTCAAAAAATGTGAGTGCTTTTTTTCCCCCAAACCACTATCGTTTTCCTGATTTTTGAGTGGTGCAACCACTACAAGGAACAGCAATGTCCGTCTGTCTTCACCTATGTGACTATGAGTACCAGTAGGGGCAAAAGTGGCGCTGTTTTGCCAGAAACACAGAGAGAGAGAGAGAGAGATAGTGTTGCACTGTTGCCTGCTAATTAGAGAGAGAGAGGCAGGGGGAGAGGGGAGTTACACCACTCAGTTCACACGGGTGTGATTTTTTTGCAGTGGGCATGGAGAAGCCTGAGACAGTGGAGCAGGTGGACCTGAGCCCGACCCTGGCCCTGGGCCTGGGCCTGCCCATCCCCCAGAACAGTGTGGGCCGTGTCATCCCTGCTGTCCTGGAGGAGACGTCGCTAAGGGACCAGCTGCGCTTCCTGCACCTCAACGGCCACCAGCTCAGCTGCCTGCTCAAAGACAGCATACCAGCGTATGAGAAAGGTAGGTTTGCAGTTTGGCTGTGCATAATGTGGTCATAGGGAATCTGAATAATTTCATTTGGCAAGAGCCTGTAATTGGCAGTTTATTTAGTACAGCACAGTAAGAAGTGACGAGAGCAATGGACAAGCAGTCCAGATTCCCAGTTTGTGAAACATGGTTGATCAAAGTTTAGTGTGGAATGTACTTACGATGTTGAAGCCTGTCAAATAGAGACCTTAGATATATCACCTACGAATTAAACAGTGATACGTTTAATCACATACCCAGCCTTTATTTGCTGGGTGAGGGGAGTGATAAAAGGACAAGTGAGGGTAATCAGCATGCACAGATTGGTCAGCTGCTGCATCTTCCCTAGGGGTTATACGGCAGCTGACAAATCAGTGCAGCTAAATTGCCACGACGCTCTGAACTGACATTGCAAGTGACCTCATATTTCAAGGAATTTTCCATGGATTAAACTCGGACACAAAACAGTTGCTGCAGGTGGTTTGGTAGCATTCACAGCTGAGAAGACACAGACTGTTCAGAGCACAATTAAACCAAAAACACAGAGTGCATAACTGACCTTGAATGATTCACTGATGGCTGCATACCAAATAAGGTGAGGCTCGCCAGCAGAAACTTCTGTGTGCTAAGCCAGGTCTCTCCACACTGTTGTTAAAACCCAGCAGGCTGCAGGGCTATGAGCCACACCATTTTGTTCGTTGAGGAATTCCTTTTTATTTATTTTTAGCACTGCTATGAGAGACTAGGGGTGTGACATGCAGCAAAATGGTCCACCCGGCCTGCGAATCGAAGCGGGTGCTCACTGTCTTTAGAGCCTATGTGGTACGTGCCTGTGTCAGGTTTAACTGGCCATCTACTGTCAGCTACAGTAGATGACTGTATTGTTTCCTCTGGTTCTTTTATGACTCTTCCTCTCCGGTGCATCCAGAGGAAACTGTACCATACTTTAGCGCATACTGTGGAGCACACTCGTTAACATGACAAGTGAAAAAGGGCCGGCGGAAACACAAATCACTACCAGAAAGGAGCCTAATATAATTATGGGTTTAAATGTTGAATAGGACAAAAAGTCTTAGCCCTGGAGGAGTACACCTGAACCTGACTACTCCCTGGTTATTTTTACATGATATTTTCTGTACACAGGCACACTATTTACTAGTCAGAATGTCATCCGACTTGCAAATGAAATACCTAGTCACATTTAAAATCTACACTTGGTGCTTTATTTTTGCAGATATGGCAGCTTTTACTCCCCCCTTTTACGCCTTTTCACTGACAGTGAAACAGAGTTTCACTCCTAATTGTCTGGCAGCCAAGGGCGCTTTTTTGGCTGAAGTGGGAAATCTGGCATATACCGGTAGTTTTTTGTTTTGTTTTGTTTTTTTTGGTCTAAAATAGTGTCTGTATACATACATTCATGAATCCGCCTGCTGACCAGCTTTCTTGGGCTCAGATATGCAGTTTTTAATTACTTTTACTATTGAAATGTAATCCGTAATATGTTGAGTGGGGTATGGAATTGCTGCGTATTTATTTTTTGTAAAGGTATTTATTTTTTGGTGGTTTTAGGTAATTGAATATGCTAATAAACCTTTCTCTAGTTAATGCGTGCAACTTGTAGTCCAACTTGTAAATTATCAATTTTTTAAAACCGTGATAGAATATGCAAAATTGTGCAAATCTTAGAATGTATATATTTTATAAAGCGAACATTTTTGCCTCTGGAGGTCCCTGGAACAAAATATTTTGATATGGGGGTCAGCGGCCAAATACGACATAATTTTGGTGGTCCATGACATGAAAAAATGACAGCACCACTGTCATAACAACATAGGTTTATCAGAAAACTGATTTTAGAATCGTTCCTTGGGGCTCAATGCTTGTGAAGATACTTGCCAGCTCTCCTAGATAGATCCACTCCCTATCCAACCTATAGTAAAACAACACTGCCGGGTTCCCACCAGCGGTCACGGTCAATAGGCTCTATGCACACACGCCATTTTGGAAAGAACATGGGCCAAACAGAGTCAGAGTGCTACTATCGTGCATGTTGGCTCACTGGAAACACTCTGCTACACCAGTGGGTCTTAAAGTGTCCTTGAGTGGGTTCCAAATGGCCCTGTATGGGTGTACACTCTTAGAGTTAGGGGGGTCCTTGAAATTAAAAAGTTTGAGAACCACTGTACACTAAATGGAACAGAGCCCGGAAGTTGGAAGAGTTACAGTATTCTGTGTGCGCATAGAGCCCATTGCGTTTGTTGGAGCGCTCGGCCAACCCAGAGGCATTGTGACAGGGGAGAGTTTCCCCGGCCGGACGTAGTGCGTGGAAGGAACAGTTCCTTTCCCCTCCATCAGGCGCCCCGGCTGGCCAGGGGGAGGTAGTTTAGAGACCAGGATTACTATGTTTACAAATGTTTTTTGTGAGGGTACCTACCCTAGTGGACACGGGGAGAACATGCAAACTTCACACAGAAAGGCCCTTTCGCCAACCCCGCCTCGGGTATGGGCACTGATGACACGGAGGAGAGAACACGCCCCCAGCGCCCACAGCGGGAATCGACCCAAGGACCTTCTAGCTGTGAGGCCACAGCACTACCGACTGGATACCCTTGTTCTTAAAAAAATAAATAATAATAATAACTTTTTCCACTTCCACTTTTTCAAACTTGATTTGATTCTAGAAATAACTTGCTTGTAACTAGCATGTTTTTCTGCTAACACGTCTATTTCGGTCTTTTGTTTCCATAGCAATGTGGTTATGTTTCATTGTGATGAAGCGAAAGAGAAACGATTCAACTGTACTGTACGTCTAGTGCTTGGCTTGTTAAATCTGTTGGCATATACAGTATGTGTGCATTCTATTTACATTCATATAGTTTATGTTGCTGAATAGTTAACCCTTTTTGGTTAACTATTTGGTCGATTAAAAAATTCTGTTTTCTGAAAAACCTATGTTTCTATATCGGTGGTGCTCATCCTTTTTCATGTGAAGGACCCCCAGAATTATCTGAATTTGGTCATGGACCCCCATCTGAAAATATGTTGTTCCAGGGACCCCCGGAAGCAAACATTTTAGTTAAAAACGTTTGCTCTAAAAGAATATATATTCAAAGATTTGTGCTACATTTTCATGATTTTTCAAAATCTACAAGCTATTTTTCAATAGCTAAAGTATAACATAATGCTAAAACACTGAAAGGGGTTCCCGTCCTGAATGGGTTTTGATCTGATGGATATACTAAGTGCTTAATTTCTTACTTCTCATCCGCCTCTCGTTCAAAATACGAATGCTTTGGATTATTTTGCGATATAATGGAAACGAGAGCAAGGTAAACTAGCAAAATATTTCTCAGTTTTTGTTCCCCGGATTGTTTCCGGGGGTGGGGGGGGGGGGGGGAGGGGAGGGGGCGGTTCAGAGTAAAAGCAGCCATGTTTTCCGGCACCCCAGAGCTCCTATTTTGAAGGAATCCCGGGACTGATTGTGTTAATGGTGGCAGCTTGGGAATTCCCATTCCCGTTAGAACAGGGAAAGCATTGTAGATAGCGTGTCACTTCTGTCGCCTAGTATTTGGATTTTTTTTCACCACAATTCATGTGACTATGTCACGTGGGCATGTCAGTCAGATTGGCGGTGCAACGTAGGTGTGAGGGCCGCGTAGTGAACCAAACTCTAGATGTGAGGGTCACATGGCAGCCCAAATCTCTGGTTGTTAAAAAATAACAGAAATAGATACATGCTACATGAGTAGAGGTTAATCTACAAGCTGACATCATCTGTCGGCTTTGAAAAATCTCCAAAAATGAACATTTCTGCCTATAATGACATGATGGCCAAAATTAGGATGTCAGGATTAACTCCTTCAACCCCCCCCCCCCCCCAGCATCCTTATAGTGGGGAAAACTTTAGCAGAAACAGAAACAAGCTCACAGCTTGTAGATCTGCTATTCTGGCTAAACACCACTCAAAAATACCATCAGCGCCGATGCCAATCCATCTTCTATCTTCATTCACAGAAGCAGGCTTTGAGCAGTTCCGTGTGGCAGAGAAATCCCATGGGAATTGGATGAAACTTTACCTGGAGGGAAACACCTCTGAGGTGCTGACCAACATGGGCAAAAAGGTTCTGAAGCAGTACATGGAGGCCCTGGCCGCCATGAGTGCTGCCCTCAGCAAGCAGCTGGCAAATACGACATGTACTCCATGATCGCTGGCATGGTCTTCGTTTTCAGGTGAGAAGAATGCATTTTGAAAACCGCTTAACCTATTGTTAGTCAGTGGTTCTCGACCTGTGGGTTAACTTGGGACCCCCGTTGGTGCCCTACGTGATTTTCACTGAAGTGAAATTATCACTTCAGTGTAACACTGAAGTGATAATTTATGGTGTTTTAAGACTTTTGTTTTTGACAAAGAAAAAGGGAGGAAAAAGAGTTGTGAGTAAACGGGCAATGAACCAGAAACAAGATGGTAATTTTGAGCTAGATACAGCAACTGCTGTCCTTTTTGCCAATCTGAGCCTACGGGACAGCCTTGTTAAACACATTTTTGAATAGCTTTTTCAAGCAATTGGTACAGTAAATGCTGTTGGACCACCTCAACCACTGCATATATGCTAGCTATCTTGTACTATACTTAAGATTGTGTTTTATTCATTAAAAATGTGTTCGAAGGCCTGGCCGTGGCTCAGCGGTCCAGGCACCTTGGCCGGTAGTCCAAGTCTGGCAGTGTGCTGTGGGTTCGACTCCCGATCCCGACCGCCTTTACTGCATGTCACTCCCCCATCTCTGTCCCCCATTTCCTGTCAGCCTACTACTGTCTGTTGTCCGAACTTGAACCTGTCATCAGTTGCACTGCAGTGAACAAATGTTAAGCAGGGAGTTAAGGACTCTTATAAATTCACAAACTGTCTCTCTCCCGTGTATTTCTCTCTCTTCCTCTTGAATGTCAGCTCCTCTTGGTCCTACTGCTGGCTATGCCCGAGGCCCTGAGCGGTGCGGCAGAAGTGACATCCCGGTCCTCTCTGCGCTGCTCTCCCTGCCTTTCTACCTCCTGTGCCTGCTACTCGCCTCGGTGCACGTCCTGGTGTGCACATCTGCCGAAAGCTCCTGATACTTCTGTAGCCTCTCCTGGGGTCTGGTCTTTGCTGCCGTTGCCTCTCATCAGCAATGTTCTGTATCCTGGTCTCTATGGCAACACGACGACTTCCACAGGGACTGAAGATTCTGGGCAAGGTAAGTCGTCCCCCCCCCCCCCCCCCTCCCCCCACACACACACACACACACACAAACACACACACGTGTACACACATACTGGGACCTATTTGAACACATTATTTATGCACCTCGTAGATCTATTCGTATGAATAAATGTATTACACAGCCTTGCGAATGACCATCAGAGAAGACGTGGTTTAAAAATGTTATGGTGATTTACTGTATATAGAGAAAATGTGAGTGAGCTATTCAAGCAGTCTTGATTACTCCAAAAGTAAACTTGCTACTACAGAAATAACGAATAGCTACAGAAAACATGTGTATTCGACACACACATTAGATCAACATATCAACACAACTTAACCCATTAAGACCTGAGACCTGGTGGAAACATGTTACTCCAGATCTCAAATAAAAATACAGCGAAAGTAGCAGATCGGTAAGCTCTTAACGCGTCTCTTCGCAACGCTTTTTAGAGCTTGTGGATCTGCTACTTTTGATGCTTTTGTGTGATGCTGTAGTATGATCAAGTAGGGCGTTAATTTATGAAAACCGCTGGTTTCATGTGACAGCAACAAAATGCCTTCTAAATTCTACTAGTTTTCTTTAAAACAAAACTTTTGTTGCTATACACAGTAGCCTATATACAGTAGCTGAGATCTAAAATGCCAGACACTTTCCCGGCTTTAAATGCAGAATATTATTAAGAGAAATATGGGATGTAGGGTTTTATCTTTTACAGGTACGTGGAGGAGTTTACAGCCTGTGGAATAGGTCAGATCTTTAGCCTGTATCTGTAGCCTGAAAGCAGAGGGTCACACTTTATCCACAGGGAAGTCTATGTGGCTCTCACCTTTTGTGTAGGACTTTTCTTACCCAGACATTAGTGAGTGTGGTCTGCTGAATGCCAATGACCTTATTTCCCACTTTCATAGTGCTGCTAGCGGGCTTCGGAATGCTGGTGTGTAACCCTCTCTCTCTCTGCCTGCCTTTCTCTGTCTGTCTCTGTTTGTTCTCTCTCTGCCTGTCTGTCTCTGTCTGTCTCTCTCTGCCTGTCTGTCTCTGTCTGTCTCCATCTGTCTGTCTCTGCCTGTCTGTCTCTGTCTGTCTGGCTCTGCCTGTCTGTCTCTGTCTGTCTCTCTCTGCCTATCTGTCTCTGTCTGTCTCTCTCTGTCTGTCTGTTTCTGTCTGTCTCTCTCTGCCTGTCTGTCTCTGTCTGTCTCCGTCTGTCTCTTTCTGCCTGTCTGTCTCTGCCTGTCTGTCTCTGTCTGTCTCTCTCTGCCTATCTGTCTCTGTCTGTCTCTCTCTGCCTGTCTGTCTCTGTCTGTCTCTCTCTGCCTGTCTGTCTGTCTCTGTCTGTCTCTCTCTGCTGTCTGTCTCTGTCTGTCTCTCTCTGCCTATCTGTTAGCCCCTCTCGGGACCCTCCGTAAAGTTTGTTTACTTTACATAGGGTCCCTTTGCATCTATTCCACGCAAAATGGTATACAGATATTACAAAATAATCATATATCGGCTATAGGAGACAACGGAAACGTCAGATAATTTGTTTGACCGTTTTGGCTGCTCTGAAATTCTCTCTTCCTCACATCCCATGTTCCGCCTCCCAAGACACAACAGCATTATAAACAGGGCTGCACATAAGTGGTGCGCCACCGCGCATGCGTCGTCAAAATTCAAATGCGCTGTCAATCAAGCGCCGGGAAGCGCTTCTGCGTACCAACAGCCGGGGCCGCCTAAAATGATTATTATGTGCTGTCGCCTCACAGCTAGAAGGTCCTGGGTTCGATTCCCGCTCGGGCACTGTGGGTGCTGGTGGCGTGTTCCTCCTCCGCGTCATCAGTGCCCATACCCGAAGGCGGGGTTGGCGAAAGGGCCTTTCTGTGTGGAGTTTGCATGTTCTCCCCGTGTCCCCTAGGGTAGGTACCCTCACAAAAACATGCAGTAATCCTGGTCTCAAACTGCCTCCCCCTGGCCAGCCGGGGCGCCTGATGGAGGGGAAAGGAACTGGTTGGAATAACGTGTTCCTTTCACACGCTACGTCCAACCAGGGAAACTCCCCCCTGTCAGGTGTAAAGGAGCAACTTGGACACTCAAGCATGAAGGAAGCATGAGTTAAGTCCGTTGCTCTCCCCAGGTTGGCGGAGGGTGTGTAGAGCCCAGGATCACAGTAGATGATTGACACAGGGGTGAAAAATGGGTTACAAAATCGTGGGATAAAAAAAAAAGAAAAAATAATTGATTATTATGGCCAGAATACTAGTAAATTCTGTGGCAAGAGCATTTTCCACCGACTGCCAATCACAACGCGTCCTTACTCAAAAGGGGGAGGATTCCATGCTGCTTTCTGCTGGGAGCCTGGGAGGAGGCTAAGGGCAGGTGTGCAGGAAAACCTGACACAAATAGTTTCGTCTTCTCCGTTTCAGATAGCAAACTACTGTAGTCCCCGGTGTAAAAGGGCATGCTTTGGATGCTTTGCACTCTTCCCATTTGCCGCTGTGCTTGTGTTTGTTTTCCGGCTGCTGGAGCAGCATGGTTGCTCGTGTGCGATGCCGTCTCAGAACCCGAATCCGAGGAAGAAACCATATTAGCGTCTCTCACAGCCTAGGCACCGGCCACCGACTTTTTATGGGTACTAAGGTTTTAGTTCCGACATAGTGGAGTGGGAAGAGTTTAAACTGCATTGCAGACTGGCACTGCTGCTGCCCAACATGAACACCGTGTCTCGACATACTGTCCGTTATTATCGTAAAGTCGGGTAGTGTACACTGTTTATTTTTGCACCGAGGAGCCATGTGTGTCTGACTGTCTGACTACGTACGTCGCCTCAGCTAAAAGCAAAAGGGAACTAGGGAAGCCTGATGTATGCTTCGCCGTACGATGTGTCGCATGTTAAAAAAATTGCTGATCTGCAAGCTCACAACTGTGAGCTAGTAGATCGGTTATTTAAATACAAAATAATAAAAAATCTAAATATTGCTTTGATGCTCATATTATCCTTAGGAAGTATTAAGTTGTTTTTATTATAATATGCATTCCATAGGGCTGGACCACACATGGACCTAGATTTTAGCAAATATAGATTTTTTTAATAATGGGATGAATCTACAACAAGAGCCATTCTAGGGCTAAATCTAGAGTTGCAATACCCTCCATTGACTCCCCACTCATCCAATAAATATTGTTTTGCTATAAGTTATTCATCCCTCTTTTATCCATCCGGCGAGACGGGTCGCCGCATTTTAGGAGCACCAAGAAACTCCTCCAGGTGCTCCTCTGAGTACTAGACCAAAAAGGTTGTGTGCAGCCCTGATTATAAACATCTTGCATGCACGCGGTCGGCCAATCAGAGACAGTAACTAGGACGTGCAGCTAGCCAGTCGCCGCTCGGGAGGCGGTACAATGGGAGGTCAATCAAGGAAGCTCTGAGAAGGAAGGGAAGTGGTCACGTGACTGGGCTGCGCCATGACACTTTCATGGACACTTTCATGGGAGCCAAACTCACACAGGAAGTGCAATGAATACATGGCAGTGAATGGAGCCGGCTGGACCAGCTCATAACAAACATTATTCATGACCAATTGAGACCTTTTGTAAAGTAATCACTTCTGGAAAATAACATATCACATATCACAGGTTGTTTTCTAATCACTTACTTTTCGATGTGCACAGAGTGCACAGTATATAATTTTATCTGAGGATCTAACAGCAGCAGGTATCGTTTCTGTCTCTGAAGTATTGCAATATTTGGCTGCCAGACAGGAAACGGTGGGAAGTCTTGCGATACTTGGTGCGTTTAGAAATGTACTTTGTACTTTATGGTATCTCTATTTTTAGAGAGATACCATACCTCTATAAAAATTACACAGTGTACACGAATAACAACACAGCAGACAATAATGTGTTATAACCCTAACCCCATGTGTTACTTCTGTTATTTTCCAGAAGTGATTACTTTACAAAAGGTCTCAATTGTTCATAAATAATGTTTGTTCATGAGCTCTCATTGACTCCAATGCATTCTGCCAAACTTCCGGGTAGTTTGGTTCCCATGAAAGTGTCATGGTGCAGCCTAGACCTAGAATGCCTGTGATCATTTAATTACGGTAAATTTTCATTTATCATAGGCATAGATACGTCTCACTGAAATCCTGTTCGGGCTTAAAACCTGCGGCCTAAATGTGATAAATGCTCAGTTTGTACTCACCCATTAAATAATTCCAAAGACGTGGAGTGAAAAATGGTCCTCTAGTTTTATATCCATGTGAAAGTTCTGGCACAAAACGTGTATTTAGTCAATTATCTCCACTTTTTCAAGAGATGCACACGGACATCTTTCTCTCCGGGCGAGGGGGGCCGGAACAATCGATGAACTGATTTTACAAATACGTCCTGTTTACCGCAGACGTCATCACCAATTGACCAGGGAAACACAAAAGTTTGCAGTCACACAATTGGCAGGTGGTGTGATTAATTACCCAGCATCTATCGCAAAGCACCTGCCAATTGTGTGACCGCAAACTTTTGTGTTTCCCTGGTCAATTGGTGATGACGTCTGCGGTAAACAGGACGTATTTGTAAAATCAGTTCATCGATTATTCCGGCTCCCCTCGCCCGGAGAGAAAGATGTCCGTGTGCATCTCTTGAAAAAGTGGAGATAATTGACTAAATACACATTTTGTGCCAGAACTTTCACATGGATATAAAACTAGAGGACCATTTTTCTCTCCACGTCTTTGGAATTATTTAATGGGTGAGTACAAACGGAGCATTTATCACATTTAGGCCGCACATCTTAAAGTTCTACCAGAAATCAAGGAGGGTGATCTATGGCTCATGTATGTGAAATACTGTACATACTGTATGTAACAACAAGAGCAGTTCTAGGGCTAGGTGCAGCCCAGTCACGTGACCACTTCACTTCCTTCTCAGAGCTTCCTTGATGTCAATAAGGAAGTCAAGGAAGGAAGGAAGAGAGAATTTCAGAGCAGCCTATACGGTCAAACAAAAAAATAAAAATACTTAATGGCTTCTGCGCCAAATTAAAATTCTCTGACATTTCCGTTGTCTCCTATAGCCGATATATGCTTCTTTTGAAACATCTCACCACCACCAAAAGGCCGCAGCACGGCCTTTTCCGAGCGTATATACGTCTGTATACCATTTCACGTGGAATAGATGCAAAGGGACCCTATGTAAAGTAAACAAACTTTACGGCGGGTTCCGAGAGGGGCTACCTGTCTGTCTCTCTCTGCCTGCCTGTCTGTCTGTCTCTGTCTGTCTCTCTCTGCCTGTCTGTCTCTGACTGTCTCTCTCTGCCTGTCTGTCTCTGTCTGGCTATCATGACCTTAGCTCCTGCACAAAATTAAACCTTTTAGATACAGATCATGTCTTTATTGTGGCTTCACGGCTTTATTGTGGCAAGCATCGCTTCCAAAGCCCACGTCAAAACTGACACAAATAAATCATGATCAGAATGAGCAACATAAAACAAAGCACAATAACTTGTGCAAGCCTGAGCTTATTCCAAACACTGATGCATAAAATGTGTGAAATAATATATTTCCTGGCCTGGTATGAGTATTGAAAGAAAATGAAACATACTGGGGAATATAATATAGAATATAATATAATGTGTTTTGTGTAGTTGAACCATGGTCATCCATTTTATGTTGACAAATGACAAGGTTTGATCACAAGGGGAGCTGTGGGGGAAATGTATGTGAGCAATAGTTCCAGGAATAGTTCCAATTCTAGGAAGTGAACTGCCAGGAAGCTATAAAAGAACAGGAAGTGAGGCGCCGAGCCTGGGTTCCATTTTGGGCATGTTAGAAGAGGGTTTGGTGTGGTTATTATTCTTTGTTAAACACCTTCTTTTCAATGCCAATACTAAGCCAAATCAGAACTGTACCTAAACAACCACACAGTTTGACCGAAGAACTTTGTTTAGGTAAGGAGAGAAAGTTTGGTCGGACACTTTCTGAGGCTTTGAGCTCTGAACAAACAATCAGAGCTGGTGAAAAAAGGACCCAGCGGCGGACTCCCCACTTAAAGGTTGGGTGAGCAGCATATACCTTTTCTTTTTTCCAGTAAGCAATGCATTGCCTTTTTGTTTCATGACTTTTTTGGACTACTTTTTTGAACAAAGAGGATCTGCAAGGTTTGGGATACTTGGATTGCTTTGAATACTTGGATTACTTTGGAGACTGTAGAATCGTTTGAAAAGAAGAAGTCCTCAGGATGCGTTGTATATTACTCAGAAAGAATCTTTATTAGTTGCTAAGGAGTCACAATTGAGTTCAATAAAAGTAAACAGAGTTGGACAGCTTACTTCCATGAGATGACAATTCGAGTATGACTCCAGATGGCTGTTTGCATTGTCCTTATATAGCTCTGAATATAACGGGTGTGTGCGTGCATTGTATGCGTGTGTGTGTGTGCGTGCGTGCGCGTGTGTGTGTGTGTGTGTGTGTGTGTGCATGTGTGTGCGTGTGTGTGTGCATGTGTGTGTGTGTGTGTGTGTGTGTGTGTGTGTAATTAGTCCGATATATGGCATCACTCTATGGTCAGGTGAGTTATAACAATGTACATAGGATGTCAATTGTCACAGACAGTGTCCCATTGCGCGTGGTGTTTCACCAGACACAAGTCACACGTCCCGAATACCACAGAGTGCACACAATATACTGCATACGGCAACAAAATATCCTATAAGACTCAGATTATTTTGGGATACTTTGACTTTGGGGCACCTTTAAAGGGATATTGCAGGGGAGAATTTAAAGGGAATTGAACATTTAATTTACGTTTTGAAGGGATTGATTGCTCAATTGTATGATTTTGGTTTGACCTACCTTTAAACTGAGATAACCAACCGTGACATTTAAGTTGAAAATAAATAGTTTTGTTTTTCTTTTGCTCTACAATACAGTTTGTTTCCAGTGTTAAGACTTACTGTCACAGGTACAGGACCTTTATTTCTTTATTTAATATAACTCAGACTTATAACTTCAATAGTTCCGATTGTTATACTATATGGTCATGTTACCGGAAATGACACAGTCAAACTTCCGGAACACACATTTTACCCAAATCTTCAAATAAGTAAAATATCATACAAAATAATGACAAAAAACATAATTATGGCATTCACATTAATAATAATAAAAATCACACACGTGTGAAGTGAGGGCTGCAGCGCGGCAGTATTTATATCGGCTGCTAGATGATCATAGTAAGTGCTCACTGCGTTCGCAACAAGGTCACTTGTCCTTTGTTAGTGGTTGGTTTCAGATGAAGACATGCAGCTTGTCGATCCTATTCACACTAGTCTATGTTATGATGCTTTTTCATAGTGGCATAAAAGCACACAACATTAGTTTAACAGCTCCAGCAATGTCAACAAGGCGAGGGCTGCATGCTACGGGGCTCATGGTTCCCGGATTATTATTTGGTTCCTTGCGGGTGACCCGGCGACGCACGTTGCTGTGTGGGCGCCGCAGATTAAGCACCGGAAAACCTCTGCAGAATGACTTCTTCAAAGATCTGGAGTCTTAGACAGAAGGCATCAGATGCCCTGCCAGGGAGAGTCTTGACCCCTCTTGATAGAGCTGGAGTCTCAGTTCAAAGCCTTTAGACAGAAGGCATCAGATGCCCTGCCAGGGAGAGTCTGGACCCCTCTTGATAGATCTGGAGTCTCAGTTCAAAGCCTTTAGACAGAAGGCATCAGATGCCCTGCCAGGGAGAGTCTGGACCCCTCTTGCCAGCCGTCCAGGCCTGCCCGAGAGAGCTGACATAGCTAAAATTGTATTGGATGGGGTGCTTTGTCATTGTCACGTGGAGAAGAAAGCCCAAGAGGGAACTTTAAAATCCATAACAAATAATGGCATGTTATGTGCTGCTTGTTAAGTGACAAGACGTGTTGTAGCAACAATTCAAGATTACTTTACGATATTGACTGATTGTATAGCAGCTGATCCACTTCATGTCACCTGGTATCTGGTGTGTGTAATGTGTCCTTTGCCGTTACTGCTTAACCAGATGTATAATATCCAGCAATCCTCCCATCTGTTATCCTGACGGGTTCATGGATTTCAATCACTGTGTGTGGACCAATCATCCAGATAGCCTCTCATATACTAGTGGCTGCTGATTGGTGTATGGATTACATGCTACTGTGGACCAATCATGATACATCTGCTCTTCTATATAAGCAAGCTGTTGTTGATTGACTGCACTTAGGCTTGTCCATGCTTCATTATGCTGTATTATGTTCTGGTTGAAGTCAAGGCAGAAAAATGCTGGTGCTGCAAGGTCTGCAAAACTGTCCTAACAGAACACAACATGACACGACACAACAATAACAATTAACGATACAGTCTAATGAACAACAAGTGTAACGTAATAATTATAAATTGCCATTAAAGGAATACTAATAAGGAACAGTCAAGATAAAGCGTGTGTTCGTTCCAAGGGCATAGACTTTGTTTTAACATTACCAGGGACAGCTGTTTCTTAGTTTTAAATTTGCACTTGCATTAATGTGTGCACCTCAGACACTACCACCTCTGTGTTCAAAGTAGAACAGAACACATAATCGCTAAGTTATTGTAAAGACCTTCTGCCCGGTTAGTGGCGCTAACGGGCAGCGTGATTGTCATTGCTATCTTCCAACCGGCACAGTTTTAATTTTTACACCTGCCACCCATTGTCTAAATATCAAATGATTCTGTGCATATAGCGCCCATGGCTGTGTTAGTCTTAACACTTTTTATGCCCTGGAACTTTTCAAAATAAAGGCGCTAGAGTGCCCAGCAGATGAGTAAAATCTCTGAAACGCCCCACCTTCCATTTCCCACCCAAAACCGTAAATTCAGAGATTATAGCGTGTGAATGAGGTGTGTCGCCATCAGGGTGCGCCGCTATTTTACACACAGATTTTGCGCTCTGAGTTTCAGTGCGTTAAAGACCGTCTCTGAGGTGATGGCGCATATTAGTCCACTCGTTTCAATTTAAACTGTCATGTTCAACATGTTAGAAGACATGAGTTAAACAATCCGCATTGAGTGAAGTGAATGGTGCAACTCCGTGTGGTGAGGGGTGGGGGGTGTGGGGGCTCCAGACCCACAGGAACGCACCCAGGGTGCCGGCCCGATTCCAGCCGGCCAGTGTCTGAAACGGTTGAGAAATTACAGTTACCGTGTGGGGATCCCTCTACTGTACCTTCTACTGTACTGTACTGTACTGTACATATATATAGTTAATATGTGTGTTTGTGTGTGTTGCGCACAGGTAGTAAAAAACAACCATGCTGTTTTCGTGCTCAGACACAGCCACCCACCCACACACGTACAGTAGCTCCGTAAGGGAGTGGTTGCACCACTCAAAAAATCACACACTAAACCATTATAAGCCCTCACGTCCTGCAGCTCCACCTGACTTTCTTGCCTCTATCCTGCTGCTTGTACCGGCATTCTCCCGTTTTTTGGGGGGGGTTTTTAACTGTAAAATAGACAAGCTAAGCTCTTGTTTAAATTTAGTTTGAGGAGTTTTTTTGTGAACGCCGTGAAAAATGCTTACCTACAGCTGTGGTTCCCAAACTGTACCGAGGCCGTGTGCCTTGGGATTTGGGGTTTCCTATACTCCCTATACTGCATTTTAGTTCCATCTAATCTATCTTAATTTGGACCTGGTGGCTAGTGTAGCGGTCCGGGCACCTAGGCTGCCAAGCCAGCCTGACGGCGTGTCGCGTGTTCGACACCCGATCCCGACGACCTTTCCCGTGTGTCACCCTCCATCTGTCTCCCCATTTCCTGTCACCATACTGTACACTATCCAATACAGGCAGAAAAAGCCCAAAAATATAATCTATCTTAATTACAGTAATTATAATCACCTTAATGCATGATAGGGCTGCAACGATTCATCGATTCATCATAATCGAATCGATTATTCAAAGTTGTCAACTAATTTAGTAATCGATTAATCGAATCGGCAACTAATCACTTTTTTTTTGCAATTTATCATAGGTGATTTCCATGCACTTAACCATAGTTTTTCCAGTGTTAAGTGTAAGTAAAGTAAAGTGAGCCATCTCTCTTCCCTTACAATCTGATGATACAGTAGCGACTGCAAAGCAAAATATGACACATAATGATTATAATATCAAGAACAAGAACAATATTTCTTTTTAAATGACCTATGTATTTGAGTTCAGAAGAGTACTGTTCCTTCTAGACTGACACATGTGTAGCTATTCTTTAATCAAATGTATGCAGTCAGAATAAGCCTAAAGACACCATGAGTTGCTTTAATTAATTTTAATTTAGTTTGTCTTTTATTTGAATAGCAGCCTAATCATAGCTAAATAAGTGTCATAATCCGATTAATCGTTTAAATAATCGGCAGATGAATCGATTATGAAAAAAATCGTTAGTTGCAGCCCTAATTGCATGATGCTTTTTTTTTTAAACACACACATTAGGATTCAGAAAAGGAAAACCAAAACAGCTATTCAAGACAAATACAACAACGTTCTGTAGTCTGTACCATGCCAACTTAAATAAAAGTGCCTCCTTGATGACCAGCAGAGGTCATCAAATTATTGGTTTAGGAAAGTGATTAAAAAAAAGAAAAAAATCTCCATGAATTCAGGGTTTCATGGGGTATGTAATTGAGAGAGATTCGTTTTTTGTACTCAAACCATACAAACACAATAATCCTGTAATGAGCCGGTTCTGTTTGGAGCCTGTAGTAGTCTATGGGTGTACCATACTTGAACTTGAACATGCCAGCGAGTCACAGAGAAATGGCTCCTGTCCAGGTGATTCATATCAACATATAAAGTAGAAGATGTGACGGATTTACTTTACATCGATCTACTTGTGACCTTGTTGTCAGGGCTGGATCTAGGCATAGGCAAACTAGACTGCTGCTTGGGGCCTAATTGTCATCCCGGGGCAGATAGGGGTAAGAACATCAACTTTAACGAAAATGAATTCACAAATCGGTAAATCTTGACTAGGTTATTTATAAATAGCAGTGGCTATTTGTTTGGAGTGGTTTGGCAAAAATTTCTAACCAATGTATTTTCACATGTATCTGGACTTACCAATAGCAAACTGCTCGGAGAAAGATAATTTCTTTGCTGAAACAAAGGAATCTCTGGTCAGCAGTTAAGGAACAGAAACAGAATGCTTTAATGGAGCTATGGTCCTGGAGAAGTTCACCTCAGTGGAAGTCAGGAAACGGCATCTGTAAATGTGGTCAAATACTTGAATTTGAGTAAACGACCATAAGTACATATACATGGAATATATATTATTTATACATACTACACACTACAAATAAATGAGCATTCATGTGACATGTATCGTGTATAAACTCCAAAATAACAAATACAAATGTAATTAACTAAATTCATAATTAATTAAAAACCATGGGGAAGGTCAAATAAATTAAAACAAATGTTTCTTTACATGGTGACTACAGCATGAATCAAGTATCAAAATGTATTGGGGGAGAGAGGTTGGGGTAATAGGGGAAGCCAAAAAAAGGTTTACACACAACAATTAAACACACGCATTCACAGACCTAGCCTAATTAAAACTCATATCTCTGTCATAAGACAAACTACTTACATTCTGCTTAGTAGTGCTAGGTGTCACATTTATCTGTGCACGTATGCGCACACGCACACACACACACACACACACACACACACACACACACACACACACACACACACACACACACAGTGCTCTAGGAGATGGAATGTTACTCGGGATGATTAAGCTCTTTATACAGTAGCCTACATCCCTATATTATATAACCACCCTTAGAATACGAGAGTACAGTGACCTTGGCTCACATGCAAACTCAGCACTGAGTGCAAACACACCTTTAAGAATATATATATTTTATCTACTTACTGTAGATAATATTTACATCTAATTTAGATATTATGTTATTGCCGCTTACAACAACCAAACATTGCAAGCATACAACAGATGAGTGTAAATTTTCTTTCATTTGCTGTTTTCTTTAGTTTTAGGGATTTTAGCTGTTTTTGACAGGGGGGCGGGGGCATTCGAGCATGGGGCTAAATATGTATTTCTTTACAAAATGTTATAGAGATTTATTTTTTTATTATTTACTATAGTCCTACTAGACCCCAAGAAATTACATTTGGCCACAAAAGATCACGGGAGCTACCGTACTGAATGTGTCACACTGGCATATTGAGCCTATGACACACGGTGTGTATGGCTTCCCCCCAGTAGGCTACCTTCACATTCAGTAGATCCTGTGATCTTCTGTGGCCAGATGTACTTTCTTGGGGTCTAGTAGGACTATAGTAAATAATAAAAAAAAAAATCACCATAACATTTTGTAAAGAAATACATATTTAGCCCCATGTTCGAATGCCCCCGCCCCCCTGTCAAAAACAGCATCATCTTTTACTTTCTCTAATAACAACCTAAAACATGAACCTTGGTTGAAAAAAACTAAAGTTGTCCTCTAAAGGGAAATTGTGACTTTTTAAGGTCACTGGCCCAGTCAAGATTTGATCCTTGCAATGGATGGATTGCATATCTCGAGAACCAGGCGACCAATTGACTTTAAACTGTTTATCGGTCCCAACTAGGCAGTGGAGTGCGAAGTAGTCAGTCGGATAATCGTTTATCCAGAACTGTAAATCCAAATTTCTGTAATGCTGACATCATAGATTGGTCTCCAAGTACTATAATAGCACAATGGGTACAACGGGTATTGCGTAACTGAAGGGGCATGCGTTCCGAATGCATGATGTGCATAGACTGGCCAATGTACTATGATAATGGCTACTGTACTAATTACTCTGACAACGGCTGCAGTACATCGGGTGTTGAATAACTGCATTCGCAACAGTCCGTGCCCTAGTTTATATTAAAACGTAATTCCAAGTTGGAAAGTATTCTCGTATTATTCCTTTAAGCCTGAAACCATCTGACAGAGTTGACATGTTCCCCAAATAACAGTGTTTGGCAGAGGAAGATCTCCTCCTGTCCCTCTGTTCTTCTCTCTCTTCACATTCAACTTGTGTGAGATACTATTTTCCATGGAGGCCAAACCTTGTACCGGAGTGGAGAACCTCTAGTGACTGGAGGTTCAACTTTAACCTAAGGTTTCACTTTAACCTAAGTCATAATGGTTGTACGTGAGAGCCAAATATTTGGTGGTACTTGGTGGAGAAAAAAAGGTTGAGAACCAATACTCTAGTCTATACTACAACACCAAAACACTCAACACCTGCTCAGCTGCCTAATTCACATCATGTGCAATAAGTAAATATAGAACTACTATAACTAGCTACTATAAGCTATACTGTAAAGCTTATTGTTCATTGTCATACTGATTTGTCAATCAGAATGAGGGAGGGAGAAATGTCTGCTATAAGTGTTGTTTTTATGTCATTGTCCTGAGGTAGAAATAGGTATATGCCCTGCATTTGGATGCACTATGCATACAGAATAATTACTTGCGCAAACAGAGCGCGCAAGTAATCATTTCGCTTGGTCTCTTCGAAGTGAAGCCAAGTTTTCTTCAACCGTAAGTCTGTGCCTGGTTTGCTGGGACCAGTTACAACATTACGTCATCCTTGAGAGAGTACATGGTGTGTATATGACGTAATGTTACAAGTTACAACATTACGTCATATACACACCATGTACTCTCTCAAGGATGACGTAATGTTGTAACTGGTCCCAGCAAACCAGGCACAGACTTACGGTTGAAAAAAACTTGGCTTCACTTTTTGGAACCAAGTAACCACAGTATACTGCTAATCAAATTACAACTACATACTCTGTATGTAGTTGTAATGTGATTTGTAATTTGTAAATCTGTGCCTGGTCTGCTGGGAACAGACTACACAGATGACCATATCTCTTACGTCATCACTGAGAGCTAGTCATACATATACACACACCATGTACTCTGGTCCCAGTTCTCAACGATGACGTAATGTTGTAACTGGTCCCAGCAAACCAGGCACAGACTTACGGTTGAAAAAAACTTGGCTTCACTTTTTGGAACCAAGTAACCACGGTATACTGCTAATCAAATTACAACTACATACTCTGTATGTAGTTGTAATGTGATTTGTAATTTGTAAATCTGTGCCTGGTCTGCTGGGACCAGACTACACAGATGACCATATCTCTTACGTCATCACTTACTATTTACTATTACTATTTTTCATATAAAGGCAGAAGATAGTAGAAAAGATAAAGACACACGGTTATTTGATCTGGATTGCACAAAAAGTAAACTATCACAAACAGGAGGTTTACCAACAACACTCAGTATAGCAATTGGTGCACAAGTGATGTTGACTACTAATGTAATGGTATCTGATGGATTAGTCAACGGTATCAGAGGACTTGTTGAATATATTGACTTTGAGAAAAACGACACCTATGTTACAGTAATACTTGTTAAATTCCAAGACAAAGATGTTGGTCTTAATGCGAAGTCTAATAGTAAATATAAAAATTACCCAGAAGCAGTTCCAATATACAGACATGAAGCTATAATTTTCCATGGAGGCAGAAGAACAGGATCAACAAATAGGTTTCAATTCCCGTTGACATTAGCTTGGGGATTAACTATTCATAAGGTTCAAGGTTTAACTATACAAGAGATTGTCGTATCTATGAAGGGCTCACGTTTTAACCCGGGACAAGCCTATGTAGCATTCAGTCGAGTGAAAAGGATAAGAGATCTATATATACTTGATTTTAGTCCTAAAAAGATCAAAGTAGATAAGAATGTAGAAAGAGAAATGATACGATTACGACAATCACCTCTAGAAAATCCAAATATACGGAAGATAACTCAATTACCATTAAAACATTCATTAAAAATTGGATTGTTGAACATCAGAGGTTATCTAACACATTTACAAGATATAAACTCAGATTCCCAACTCGAAATGTTGGATCTAATAGCTTTTACTGAAACACACTTAAAGAAAAATAATAACATTACTTTTAAATTAAAAACAATGAACACCAATTACAAAACAATCAAGAATGACAGAGAATATGATATAGGTGGGGGAGTTATGTTTGCTATAAAAGAAGATATTGCCATTGAAATAATTCAAAAAGAAATCGAGATATTAGAAAAAGTAGAACACGTATATATACATGTAAAAAATAAAGATCTATATATCATTCTTATGTACAGATCACCTAAAACAAACCTTACGGAATTAAACACATTTCTCAAGAAAATGGTAAAGTATCTATCATCTCCGACTTCCACAATTATGATAATAGGAGATTTCAATGAAGACCATTATACTGAAAAATATATAAATATAAAGACCTTCATGTCAAGATTAGGCTTTAAACAATTAAATACAAATCCAACTACAGATTTCGGAAGTATTTTAGATCATGTATATTTCAACAAATTTGAAAGTATTATTACAGAAATTGAAGTTAGAGACACATATTACTCTGATCATGATTTAGTATTAATATCACTATAGTACAAAATGAAATACATTTAAAACAATTGACAATTTACAATAAGTAATAAAATAATTATACTGTATAATATATTTTAATTCAGTTTATATACCTTTTTTTTCATCACATATCAATGATTCATTTTTCTGTAAAAAAGTAGTTAGGTAGCAAATAGTTACACGTAATGATTATACATTTCAAACGTTCCTTCACAGAGATACTGAGATGTGATACTTTCCAGCGGTCGAAAGTACTTGCGCGCTCTGCTTGCGCACTAGTAGGCCATTTATGGCCTACTAGTGTGCAACAAGCAAGTATGCACTCGGCAGAGTGCAGTTCTAGTTCATGCTGTGGTTAATCGGTTATGGGCCATCCTCCCCACTGACATTTCTTTTGTCAAAATATGACGAAACATTTTTTCACTAACTAAAACGAAATAAAAAAATGTGCCATGATGATTAAAACTATGACTACCGGTAAATATGCTGACAATTTCGTCAACAAATAAAGAATAGACTAAAACGTTAGCGAGGGACTAGTCATTTTATGTTTGGTTGTGCTTGGGTGTGAAAATAGCAGATCTACAAGACAAGATGCTTAGATGGAACCAAGTGTAAAATCAGGCATTATAACACCAAGACCCGTCAAAATACATTTTTATCGACACAATTAACTGTAGATTTAGTCAACTAAAATCATATGATATTTAGTCAACAAGCACTCTGACTATACTGTAACTATTGTTGTCTCCACCAGGCCGAAGGCATGGGGAGAGAGTATGTTTTGCATTACACACTCCCTGAATGCCACAGCTGAACCTCTGCCCAAAGGTTTTCACATTGGCCTCTTATAGCGCCACCAGGAGGCCACTTTGTGCAAAACATTTTTTGGACAGTACACCTCTAACTGCACAAATCTGTGTAAAACTTTGTATGCACACTCCCTAGAGGCCAAGGAAAAACCTTTGCCTGGAATTTTTCACATCTTTATAGCGCCACCAGGAGGCCGACATATGTAAAACACATTTTCTAATATTACTCCTTCAGATTTTATCCAAATTTCACGCAAATCGGTACACATGCTCTCCATAGTCATGTGATCAAGACAGGTTTGTTTGATTTCTCATAATCCACCCTGATTGGCTACGATTGGCTTCTAAAGTTTTCAGGAGTAGCCCGCTTTGTACTCATTTTGTCCAAATCGCCACAACTCGTCTGAGTATCATGACAATTATATCAAACCTTTACCTCGATTAAGATTAATGAATGTTATTTTTGTATTATATATATTTTGAAATGCCATACGGTCACAAAAGGGACAAAGATACACAGACTGTCGATTGTCGGTTGTTGAACAACTTCTGACGAACTTTCCTTTTGGCAATTCACTCCTACTGCACTTGGCTCAAGACAAGTTTGAAGTCGATAGGTCAGAGGGTTGTTGAGATTTGAGGAGGAAACGCACACACCCATCGTGCATTTATAGATGGATAACTCTCGACACGATGTCATGTTGGGGACATTTCACGAACACATGCATTAGGGAAAATCATTAACCGAATTTACCGACGTGAGCAAAGATTAAGTCAGCACGATGTTCCAAATGTCAGTTCTGATAGATTTTCGGTTCATTGCCAAGCCCTACTTATAGTTTTAGTGCTTGGTGAACAGCCCTCTTACACTGGAGTGAAATGTAGGTTGCACATCAGAATTAATTCAAGCTTGATTTATACATAAATATAGCCAATCTACATCTATAAGCTCACAATGCATCACATAGCTGCTGTAGCCACGTGGTGTTAGCAGCTTGTAGATCGGCTAGTTTCAGTGAGTGACACTGTCATGCGATTATGTGTAATTTAAGAATGATTATGTCATTCTCCTAGACTGCTGACTTTATCCTTCAGTATTACACCTCAAATTGTCTATACTTCACTTACTTGACCGCATAAGTACTGTACTTAAGTACAATACTTTACTTTTACTGCACTACATTTATTTGAAAACGTATTAGTATTGCCATTACTAACCACATGATTTCACACAAGTCATTGGCAAACCAGTACAAAAAGAAAATAATAATGATACAAATCACGTTATCTTTAAAGGGATCTGGAATTTTGTCATTCAATGATGATCTCAATAAACTTCAGGCATGTAAATGCATTTTCCTCTAGGATCATGCAGGCTCTTATATGATGAAGGTACAGCAAAACGAGAAATGTTTGACTTATTGCCAATGCTAAATAGTATATAGTATAGTATAGTTAAAAAATATTTAACTGATTGATTGAAGAATGTTTTAACAGTTTGGAGAATTACAGTACATTTCAAGCACAACTCAATACAAAACTGTTAACTGTGGACGACACCATAAAGCATTACACTTGTGTACAATAGGGTCCACCATGTTCAATTCATAACGCGTACAAATATGTACACTTATAGCCAAAAACAGGAAATCATCATAAGCTAAAGCATCATTGAGCTAAATAGGGGGAAAAAGGGGATGGGTGGGGATTCAGATTTCCCTTGGCTTGCATTCCCTTGGCTCCTTGCGCCACTTTTTCTGCCCCGAAAGCAAAATCCCACTTGCAGGACGCACAATCCATGGGGAACCACCTGGTCTTGTCTTATACCTATAATATAGTGATAAGGCCAGTTGCCCCGTGGCTTGTTCCATGGGGATTATCCTTTTTGGCCTTTGTCTCTTATCCCACCTTTCAAGACTCATCTGCCAATCAGATGACAGAGGAGCTGTTCTGCCCTGGGTGACCCGACTCCTATTACCTTTCAGTTTAAAGTGGACTAAAAGGCATGGATTGGCTTGTCCTATTGAATTGTAGCTGGCATTTCAGACATTGCAGGGTACGACAGGAGGTGGCAGGCAATGTTTCTTAAAGACAAACATACTGTCGTGGAAGAGAGTCTTAACTTAATGATCACTCAGAAGGTCATTTGCTTAAAATACCCACAAGATCAGCCCTCGGTATCGCAGTGTCTCTTCCTGATTTAATTTATCCTTAAAGGTTACCTTCTCAGTGGGAACTATGAGAAAGTGCTCTCACAGCAACAAAAAAAAAGACCTTGGCCCGTTAACTTAGCAAGGGAATCAATTCCACAGAAAACTGCTAAATCTAGAACCGTGAGTAGGAATAGGAAGTACATGTATCCCTGAACCAGGTCTCTTATTCATCTTTAGACTTGGCTTGTCAAACTAATATTACTACAATATAAAGTGCAAACACGTAAATACAACTTATAAGTTATGTTAAGTAAATGTCTGACCCTATATGTCTACTCTGGATAAGAATAAAGTGCCAAATGGTGTTTTTCATGGCAGGGTATTTGTTTATGCATTCTCACACAAAGAACAATACTGGAACTTGAATGGCAGACGAGGCCAGTAAACGCAATCAAAAAGATGCAAACCAAAGTATTGAAGAAGGCTATTAGATATTATTCAAATTGTCATAGAAATCTGTCGACTAATTGATTTACTGTAATTGTCAAATGTCTCAACTTGTTTTCTGCATACACTGTGCAATCATTTAGATTAGAAGCTAGCCTTTTCAGGTCGGTGAGGTTGAGAACTAAAGGTAATTTCATAATGGTGTTGAAAGTATCAACTGGCACAATTAAGGGAAGCATACAAACACTACTGATATAGCAACATACAGTAATTCTTTAATACTCCACAGAGGTTTATTGAGCCCTGCCTATGTTATTGAATCAATGGTAAAGCTCATTCTTGTCATCAACCAGCTAAAAATGCAGTTATTTTAACTCATAATAAATGAGAGAACATATAACTCCCATTTTAATAGCAACCAGTGGCTTCTAGTTGGTTGATGTCATAATCAATTTTAAGATTGTATTTATTCTTTTAAAAGCAATACATGGCATGGTCCCATAATGCTTTAGAGAACATCTAGCTTATAGCCTTTGATCTGCAGTACAGACAAAGCGCCTCTGAGCTTTACTTCAAAGGTAATAGCCGACTGGGCATTTGGAAAATGTGCACTTAGGAGAAACCATACCAGGAGGATCATCATTTATTTCAGAAGTGGAGTCCCATTTCAAACTTGCATTTGGCAGAGAATTAGCTTTCATGTTTCATAAATGTAACTTCAACCCCCAATTTTACCACGTTCAATTCATCCTTTTTTTTCTGGTGACATTATTAAGAATAATTGAAACAAAAAAAAGGATGTGGTGTGTTTTCGATGAATCTATCATGGTTAAAATTGAGTTTGAAGTGACGATGGGTTTCTATAAGAAAATATGAAAAATTAATTTCAAATAATCTTAAACTGAATCGAGCAACTTGGATACTGTCTGGGGTGTTGTGTTCACATAAGACAGAGTAGATAGTAGATAAAACCAGTAAGACGCCTTAAAGGCGAGTAGTGACCGCAGGGCTGAGACATGTCACTTCATTATGTCAGCACTACAGCGGAGCGGACAGACGGTGAAATCTCTACCGAAGTCCTGATGTCACTCGCTCATCCCCTGGTCCAGGGCCGTAGAAGTTATATTTTAAATTGTCTCATATATGCATTGCGGTCCAAAAATAAATAAACTGTCTCAGCGATATTGTCAGGGAGGTTGTAACTCTGTGTCGTCACAACAGTCAGTGATTTTTGATAGTGTCTGTTTATAGCAAAATGTTTAATAATTAAAATAAACAGTAACTAACATTAGAGTTTTCTCTCAGTCCGTTGATTCTTTATATGCATACGAGTCAAACCACCGCGATCACAGTTCTTATTTGACGCGATATGAAAAAGTGTCACTTTGGGGGATTCCTCCGTACAAATAAACTTTTGCACAAAATACAGAAATGCGACAGTATAAGTATAACTAAAGCATGAAAACTTACAAGCCAAGGCTCTTCAAAGCACACGTGAGGAGGAAAAGGGCACCATTACAGGCAAGAGTAACCATAGAGTAACAGGCAAGCATTACAGGTAGCAGCATGATGCTGCGTTCAGAGCGTGTGACGGAAGCATTACAGGCTTGAGCGTGACAGGCTTCCTGCACGTTTTCATAGTAACTGCGACGTGCTGTCGCAATGACCGTTTTTTTTAAGTGAAATATCCCTTTAAGTTTTCACCTTAAACTCCAGAGATGGCAGATATTCCCAGAATACATCACGCATGGCATCAGCTTACCCAGCTCTCCGGTTTGCCAATTTTGCAGAGTAGGCATGAATAAGCACATTACAGGATATCGTTGTCTAGAGCTAGTCCTCAATATGCTTATATTAGAGAACGAAGACTTTCTGATATGCCTGGTGAAATGGATACCATATCCTGCACCACTCTCAAATTGTGCTCACTCTCGACTTCCTCACGCAGTACTACCTCTCTCAGCACGCTGTCCTTGCGACAGTCTGTATGCTTTCTCGAAGTCAACAAAGGCACAATGCAACTACTCCTGACCTTCTCCATACTTCTCCATCAGCACTCTCAAAGTGAACAGGGTGTGTATTCTGTGGTGCTCTTTCCTGGCATGAAACCACATTGCTTCTAGCTCAATATCATCCTCTCCTCTTAGACTTAACCCATGAAAACCGGGAAAGTGTCATTTTAGATTTTAAACACTTTGACCATTATTTAATTTTATACTTCGGCTATTCAAAAATAGCAGATATATAAGCTCACTTCGTGCCTGGTGCGATCCAGTAGATCTGCTATTTACCTGGATGTTGTAACCTGTGTTACCTGGAACAAATTATTTTGAGATGGGGGTCTGTGGCCAAATACTGAACATTTTTAAGAACCACTAATATAACGACATACACTTTTTTTCTGAAAAAGGTTTGGATGATTTAGAAGTAGAGCATATACAGTCAGCCAGACAATTATACTCCAAAAGAATGGCTGAAGCATGCTGATAATGCAATTGATAACACTTGAACTGTGTGAAAAGCTAATTACTCTTAGTCATTTACAGTGTAGGAAGGCAGCCATGCAAGGCAACAACTTGCTCACTGGGAGCAGTTAGGGGATAAATATAAATAAGACAGTATGATCCAGGCATTGAACGAAGAACCATTCTGACTCCAAACCAGCTGCTCTACCTCCTGAGCCACTGCCACCCGAAGGAAACAGTCCCTGAGTTTTCCACCATCACATTGCTATCTTGCTCTCACTAACGCATAGCAGGATATAGACCACAAATATGTTTTATGCAAAAGAGGCGGACTAAGCCTTAGAAAATATAAATGTGGAATTGTATAATGTTTATACTGTAGGATTTCAAAATTGGCCAAATCATTGGAGGGGAGAGAAAGGAGTGGGGCAGGGATGGGTGAAGCTGGATTTAACCCATTGATACCTGAGTCCAATTTTACGGTGTAAATCAGCAGTTCTCGAACGTATTTGTGCCAAGGACCTCGAAACACTTAAAGTTTTTTTTGCGCTGTAAGCTTGTACAGCTGCTATTTTTTAATAGCCAACGCTAAAATATATAATGAGATGGGTATGAGTATACACAGGACATCAATGCTCTTCTCAAGAATTCACTTGTAGATTTTACATTTTTAATACATTCAGTATAAGCAATCTCTGTTAGAACAACCTTGAGATAGGTCCAGAAAAGGCTAAAGGGGGAGAAATATAGTTTAAAAGAAGGTATTTATTGGAGCGCCCGCAAAAAACAATTCCATTTGCCATATAAAGAGGTGTATGAAATACAAGCTAAATGTGAATCCCTTTCAATGAATCCCTTTATCTTCTCCCCAGTGGATTTTTTTTTGATTGATTAGTTTTTCTCATACATTTTCAGAACAGATAGCAATTTAACCGTAACGGATGCCATGTAAAGTGAACAGTGTGAATGTATAATATTAGTGTGAACTTAAATCATCCCTATGGGGCTGTAGTTGGAGAAAACAAATGCTCACAATAACTCGATAACAAACTATTTTGGTTGGCTTGGTGGATGCTCACAGTAGATAAATAAAACACAAAATAAATCAAACAGGATGGCTCAACATCTTGCCTCGTTTTTTTAAAATCCTATCCCCGCAAGGCCGCACCCCTGCACCAACCACCATTGACAAAGAAAAAAGGAAAATAATACTAATATTATAACGATAACAACAATTAAATACAACATACAATTAGATTTATTTTTTAATTATCAACAAATTATTAATACAAAATAAAAACAATAGAGCACCGAAGTCCTGACGTAACTCGCTCATCCCGACGATTCCCCTGGTTCGCGGAAGTAATTTCTCTATGGAGAATAACATGGGGTGATCTTAATATCGTTTACTATAAGCGTAAGCGAGAGTGTACAAATGGAACCAAATGGACCTGTAAGGGTCCATTTTGGTCCATTTGTACACTCTCAGAGTTACACTCCCGTACACGTACGGGGCCATTTGGAACTCACTCAAAGGCACAATAGCAGCACCCCTGACTCTGTTTGACCAGAATGGAACAGAGCCTTCATTAGTACTGTATCATCGGCAACACCTGTGAAGTAAATGGACCAAGTTTCTTTCCAAAAATGGCGTGCATGCATAAAGCTCATTTAACGAACACTTATATGGCGTCTCTCGTACTGTACGCAGGGTGGCGAGTGGTCCCTCTCGGAGCTGGACGTGGTGCTGCTGGTGGGCTCGGCGGGCCACACCGTCAGCCTGGCGGCCAGCAGCTTCGTGGAGGAGGAGCACCAGACGTGGTACTTCATGCTCAGCACGCTGTGCCTCGCCGTCTTCCAGGACGTCTGCCGCAAGTACTTCCGGGAAGAACGAGGAGGCGGCGGCGGTGGGGACGACGAAGACCACCTCCTCCCCTCCAAAGGTTGTCATTCCTCCCGTGGCACCTCCTCCTCCTCCGACCATTCCCACACAGGTACTTTAGGCCAGGGGTTCCCAAACTTTTTCGTGTCAAGGACCACCAAAATGACACTAATTAGCCCACGGACCCTTTTTTGAAAAGATATGCCAGGGACCCCCATAAGAGAAGATTTTTACGGCTCTAGCAGTGATTCTCAAACCCGTTTAATTTCAAGGACTCCCAGTTTAACATGCATTAGTCTACACTACAGATCCCTATTTATTGGCATTTCTATCTGTTGGACCCCCAATTTATATTGTAAAATCAATGTTAATTTAACTCTGAGTGTACAACTGGAGCCAAATGGACGCATTAGGGTCCCACTTTGGGAACCATTGCTGTAGTCCTGTCACAATTATTACAGAGTCGCCTAATCGCAATCATATGAGATTGATCTAAATTATTCATTAATTATTGCATAATTGTCAAAAATGTCCGTACATTTTCAGGGGGCTAGGCACTAGCCCCTCCTATGCCCGTCTTTGTCTGTTTGTCTGAATTATAGCTTTTATGATTTAATTGGCTGATCACTCTAGCGATGATTTGATTGGCTGACCAAAAAACATAATGAGGATCAAAAGTGAGGGAAGAAAAATGCGGACGCCAATTGTGATTGGCCGGAAAGTGATGATGTATGATGATAAGAGCACCCCTCACTTCACAGGAGTGTGATTTTTTTTAAATAGCAGACATAGCAGATCTACAAGCTTACAACACGTCAAGAATTGTAAATATTTTGGCGGACCGATTTTGTTTTAATGATAAAATGTGTCAGTGATTTCTTAGTATATTTAAGTTATCTCTCATATCTGCCCCATGCAATTTGTGATTACGAAGCCTAAATGACAAACATAAATACAAATTGTGTAACGTTCCAATGTTCAATGCAAAAAAAACAAAAAAACAATTAAATAGTGAATCGCAATTATTTGTGTGACAATGAATTAATCGTCATCTTGTTTTCCTTTTTATAATGGCGACAGCCCTGAGCACGGGGATCTTCTCGGAGAGGTGGCTAGCTTTAGCCACGCCGCCTTTCACCCTGACCTGCTGCCGCTTGCTGCGCTCTCTCAACCAGACAGGGGTGCAGTGGGCTCATGTTCCCGACATGGGACACTGGCTCAACAGGTGTGTTGTTGGAATTGTTTTATTACAAACCGTATCTCGGTTGCATTGTTTTTAATCCAGTGTTTTTGTTGTTGTTGTTTAGTTTTTTTTACCCAGTAAGACAGTTGTTTTCAACCTTTTTCATATCAAGGCCCATTATTTATTGGGCATTTGAGCCACGGACCAACATTTGATGACATTTAGCCTCTCGGACCCAAAAACTGTTGTTGTAAATTAAGTAATGCACATGTTTTACAATAATGCAACAAATAACGCATTAAGACCTAGGGACGATTCTACAAATGCCTTCTAAATCAGTAGTTCTCACACTTAAAAAACAAAACAAAACACGTGCTACAGGTGTGCTTGTATATCTGCTATTTTTGAATAGCAGACGCAAAAAAACATCTAAAATACACAGATGCTTTCCTGGTTTTAATTAACCCAATCCAAGTCATCCACGAGCTAATATTACCATCTGGGCCATCCACGAAAAATATTTAAAATTATTATTGGTACCTTTTTTTTCACTTCCGTTAGCTTCCACAGGCCTCCCATTGTAGAAACAGCCTGCATTATAATCTGCAGTGCAGTGTTATGGGCTACCAGGACTAGGAACTTATTTTCTGTCTGTGTTGCTTGTTTCTTCTTAAAGTCTCTGCTTATTGCTGGGACAATCAAAAATAGATATAGTGAGTTATTGTGCATCTTATCCCAACATGCACAATTCTTGGACTCTTTGATCCTGCAGCCAGCCAGTACAGGGCAAGGGCACCTCTCGTCAACTCACAGAATCCCCAATCTGATCAACTATTGAAGATGTCTGCCTTGAAAGAAGCATTGTTGGAGGACACAATTGACTTTGTTTCATCTGATTTATTAGTGTGTTTCTCGTTTGTATTCTGTGTTCTCCTGCCTGTTCTCTATTTTTGCCACTGATGTACAGCACTTTGGTCAACCTTGGTTGTTTTAAATGTGCTCTATAAATAAAGTTTGATTTGATTTGATTTGATGACTTACTCTTGAACTTCCCAATAAATAGAATGGTCAGAAGTGTATTTTTTAAATAAATTAATAGAATTGTCATATTCATAATTTTTTTAATCTTTTTTAATCCCTTCCCCAGCTCTGAACATGGCGTGGTCCGATCCCTGGTGGCTGCTTTCTCTTTGGTTCTTATTTACCTTTTGGTTCAGCGACGCTGCTCCTGGGTGTCCAAGGTTGCCCTGGCCCTGGGACTTCTGGGTGTCTACAGCTACAGGGCGGCAGTCGGGAACGTATCGTTCCCTTGGCAACATGCTGGCCCAAGCACGTCCAAGTAAGTCATTCATATTGGCCATGATGATTTGCCAATAGCAGTGTTAATTTTGACAGCATGGTGCACGGTGGCACAGTCGGTAGTGATGTCGCCTCACAGCTAGAAGGTCCTGGGTTCGATTCTCGCTGGGGACGCTGTGCGCGCTGGGAGTGTGTTCTCTCCTCCGCGTGCATCATCAATGCCCATACCCGAGGTGGGGTTAGCGAAAGCACCTTTCTGTGTGGAGTTTGCATGTTCTCCCCGTGTCCCCTAGGGTAGGTAGGCTAGGTACCCTCACAAAAACATGCAGTAATCCTGGTCTCTAAACTACCTCCCCCTGGCCAGCCGTGGCGCCTGATGGAGGGGAAAGGAACTGGTCTGAATAACGTGTTCCTTCCACACACTATGTCCGGCAGTGAAAACTCCCCTCTGTCAGGTGAAAAGAAGCAGCTTGGACTACTCATGCACAGAAGGAAGCATGAGGTCAGTCCACTGCCCAGGATTAAGATAATTGACACTGGGTGAAAAAAAGGTTGCAAAATTGTTGGATAAAAATGAAAAAAAATTAAATTTACAGCTTTTTTTTATTTCGTTTTAGTCTTGTTCTTTTGAATGAAAGTAAATCAAAGGTTTTCATTTCGTATTAGTCCACTAAATATCATAAGATTTGATTTATTTATTTTATTTTATTTTTCAAACATTTTTTTTTTTGGCAGGCCTTGATGTAATGGCTGATTTTACACTTGGCTCACAAGCGTTGTGCGCTTGTAGATCTGCTAATTTCAGATCACATCCTAACATAAAATGACTTGTCTCTTTTAGTTCTACTGCATCTCTTGTCCGCTAGTCCCTCCCTAACATTTTAGTCTAGTTAAAAAAATGTAGTCATCATACATAGCTTAGTTTTTATTTAGTTTTCGTCAGTGAAAAAAGGTAGTCGATGAACATTTTTCGTCGTAGATTTAGTCAACGAAATTAACACTGGCCACTGGCCAGTCTTAGGTTTGTGCAGTTCACTGCTAGACAGTTTTAGATCTGGTTCATCTGGGTTGTGTAGATCAGTGGTTCACTTTTTCATGTCACGGACACCTACATCGACATTTATTAGCCTGAGGACCCCCATTTAAAATAGATATGCCAGGGACCCCCATACTAGGCCATCTTGTGACTAGCATTTTCCTTTACTTCCGTTCCCACGGCAGGGGCACTACACACGTTTTTCTCCATAAAAGAGAGGTAGAAAGTACAAATAAAAAAGTTCTATATATTGCTGTGGGAGGCAAACGGAAGAAGGATCAACTTTCACAAACGGAAACGGTGTCTGCAGGTAGCGACCCCCCTCTCTCTCTCTCTCTCTCTCTCTCTCACACACACACACTCACACACACACACACACACACACACACACACACACACACACAGAGGGCGAGGGAGAGAATTTTCTTGTATTGCCTTGATCTCCTTTCCACACTGTATAGTGCAGGACTGATATTGTAGAGACTTGTAAATTAATCTTCCGGTATGAAATGCCCCTGGCCTCCCACAGCAGAGGATTTGAATGTTTCTGAAGCAAAATATGTTGTGCCAGTTGAACTATTCAATGTAATTTCCTGGATTATAGGTGCAACAGAGGAACTATATTCCTGAAGATGTGAACCTAAAAGTTTGTCAATGACATTGTGTATCTTGCTTCTAAAGGTCGGAAGCAGACACCTAAGTCACTGTGTCTTGGTCTTGGTCTTGGGGCGTGGTAACATTTTTATAGATTTTCTGCCATTTTGGTCCAAGGTGCCCTGATTTTCTTTTCTACCTTTCATTACACAGTAGGTTGAGACATTTTCTATGTATGAAACATAAGCTTTTGGCACAATTTACTGTGTAGGTTTCATTGTACTGTGTGCCAAACACTTAAGTTGAAGTGTATTCTTTAACAAATATGCTACATTTCATGATCTAAATTCACATATGAGTAAACTAAGGCACCAATACTTGTTTCAGATGTTAGGTATATGCATTTATGACATTTGAGAAAGATTTTGTGTTGCCAAAAACACATTTTCCAAGCAAAAATGGCAGCACAAGATCTTGGCTTGTGACAAAATACTGCAGGATATTATGAGTAGAACTTTTAACCCCCAAAAATGCATTGAATGAGTAGTGCCCATGACATGGGAACAAAACTCATTTTCTAAGCACTTTTTCATGGGTCCCAACACGGCCTATAAGAGAAGATTTTTATTACGATTCTAGCAGTGATTCTCAACCATTTTCATTTCAAGCACCCCCAGTTGGACATGCATTAGGCTACGGACCCCCCATTTAATGGCATTTTTTTAAATCTCTGGGACCCCAATTTATATTGTAAAATCAATGTTAATTTAACTCTGAGAGTGTACAAATGGACCCTAACGGATCGATTTGCTTCCATTTGTACACTGAGTTACAGACCCATAAGGGTTATGATTTAGCTGGGTACCCCCTGGAAACTCTCAAGGACCCCTAGGGGTCCCCGAACCCCACTTTGGGAACCACTGGTGTACGGTAGATGCAACCGTGTATGCGCTCTGCAGTATGTGCCACAGTGACAGGGGTCATAATGGATTGTATTTATAATGGGTCATGTCATGGGTTCACATCCCACACTCCTTTTGCCATGCTGATGCTTTTAGTGTTGCCTCGTCAAAATATACCATGCTATTTCACTTTTATGTCCTTACTTAATTACTAAATATGGAGTTACGAGGTTTTGGCCCAAAGGCATCAATATCATAAATTTCAAGTAGGAACAGTCCAGGTGATCTAGCGGTTGGAGTGAATGTTTCATAACCAAAACATCCACGGGTGGGTCAATCTCTGAAATGGCCATGTGTCCGGCCATGTGTCCGATTGAAGTGTCCTTGAACAATTGTTTTAGTGCTCTGCCAATGGAATAATAAAAATAAAGTTCCGGTGAATCACCGCAAACCAGGCGTACTTAATGAACATAAAAATTAGATTAAAAAAAAATTCTTCCTCCTATATATACCTCCTATATATACCTGATGATCATGTTTTAGGGTGGAAAAAAATCACGGCACTCCATCTTTAATGGTTTTTTAGCCCATCGCAGAATATGCATGATGATTTTTTCGTCATCCATCAACTATAAGGTGATGAAATCAATGTTCTTGCATCCAATACGTGTGAATATGTATTTCTGCTGCCTGTGGATTGGCACAGAGTAAGCTAACTCTCTATCAGAAAATACTAACTGTAGCGAGCTCCTGTCACATGTTCCTGACCTCTTCTCATCCAACACCAGAAGTTGGCTTGCCCTAATAACCTCCCCTGTCTCTCTTTCTTGCACACCTAATTAAAAGCTCAACCCCTCACCCCTGCCCATACACATACACCTGATTCAATCCAAGCAGGAAGCTTGTTTCTATTAGCAGATAATTTACAGAGTTGAGGGCTTGCATTGCACTGGTTATATGTTCAGACTGCATAAAGCTCTCTCCTGTGAGTGCGGTTAGGGTTAGGGGGATAGTTTTAGTATGGGGCTCTATGGTCGCAATATTGGGTTGTCGGATAGAGATATACCGATACCAGTAGCGGAACACTGCCAGATATGCCCTTACTGTATTTGGTCATCGAGTCATATCGGGATCGGCGAATAGGCCAGTCTAACCACAGATCCGACACAGGCATAAAGGTTGACACTATGGCAGGTAAATAAAATGTTTGAGCATGTGGAGTTTGCTTTCGAGTTGCCCAAACTGAAAGTGCAAGTTTCAGTGAGGAGTCTGCTATAAACACAACACGAGATATATAGCTAGATAGCTATAAAGTAAACACAACAAGAGATATATAGCTAGATAGCTATAAAGTATAAACACAACACGAGATCTCTGTCTCTAAGCGAACGCCTCCGCTGTGCTCCGTCTCTTTTCTCTCTCCCTCTCTCCACACACAGCACACACATAGAGAGACACACACGCACACGTGCACACAACACACACACAAGCGTGCAGTCAGTGGCTCTAATATATATATATATATATATATATATATATATATATATATATGCTGGCAAAAGAGAACTTCCCCAGGGAGAGGAAGGGACCGCACACTCCAGGGACTCAGGACAAGATTACTTATGCTTCATTTCTTTATTGCACGACGCGTTTCGCCGTTTGGCTTCGTCAGGTGCTTGCATACATCATGTATGCAATGGTCCCTTCCTTTCCCTGGGGAAGTTCTCTTTGGCCAGCATCTATACCTTGCCTACCGGCACCTCCTCCACCTGGATGTGCATGAGAAGCTATCTGTTTATATACATGTGTGTGTGTGTGTATATATAAGAAAACACCCGCAGACGTTTGTCACATTGTTCCGCCGCTTCCGGTTCCCTACTAGTCCAACGTGTGAAGAATGCAACGCAGCTACGGTCAAAGTTAGGCAAATGTCAACCCTTGACTTCCCGTCGGTGAACTTCAAAATAAGAATAATATTATTCTCTGGTATCGGTATTCGGTATCTGTATCGGCTAACACAGACATTGTGTTGTTGGGATCGGATCGGGTACAGAAAAATTGTATTGGTACAGTACATCCATAGTGTCGGATTATTGGGACGTCGGACTAACGCTACACTACGCACCCGGCCCACACCCACAAGCATTTATTTTAAACCGGGGCGAATGGGTGACACCGTCCAAATGCAACCGTGGGCAGTGGAGCACCCTGCAATAGTTACAAAGGGAACATTCAATGTGTTCACGATGACGCGGCATTGACAGACGTCCGATGGCTACAGTGGAGCTTTGGCGTGAGTCGATCTTAGCAGGGGATGAGTTAAGTTCCATTAGACATCTAAAATTCAATTTCATGTTTATTGTCACATCACAAGTTTGCTGGTGTAAAACATTGGGTGACATTATTTGCTGAAGGCTTTTGTCCGCCATCTGAGGTGTCACATCTGAATATTGAGTGAAGAGAGGCCATATTGGCTCAATTATGCTCTGATGGAAGCAGGTGTGCCTTCTATTTGCACGGTAATTGACAAGTATGTTGAACATGCTTTGAATTTCAAATTGAGGATCTATGCAATAATGAGAGAAATATCTCATGAGCTTTTTGACAGTGTTTTTGAACACTAATCATCCAGTGGAATTCATTAACACATTTGGTGATATCGATGGTTGTACTCGTCCTAAATAATGAATTACGCGAGGCGCTCATGACGAGTAGGCTGTCTTAAGGCGTTTAATATTGTTATAAGATTGTCTTGCTATATAAGTTTTTTGGAAGCGCTCCGGTTGCTAGGGCCTCGTCTGCACTGCGTCTGTGCGACCAACCACATTAGCTTCTGTTTTAGCCAGTACTTGGCACGGCCTTTTCTCAGGAACGGTCCGTGGTTTTGAACAGATCGACGATGTTCGGAGGTCATTTCTGATTATCCGGTGATCGCGATTGGAACATTGGCATTTTCTAGAACAAGGATGGACCTCACTTTAGCTCGCTAGCATTGATGCTATTGCTTTTGCATCTAAGATGGCATCCAAAACTGGACGGGCGTCATAGTGGAATGGCTTCACGTGGCACCCAAGCGCCACCACTTTCGTCTACTCAATGTGTTAATGTAGACATCAGACTCAATTAATCCAGCGTAATCTTCTTTCTGAAGTAAATGAAAGACAAAAAGTTATATTTTTTATGTATTCTGAAAGGTTTCTGTTTTGTGTTCTATCTTTCACTCATTTCCCCCCCTCTTCTATAGTATTTAATATGCAGCAAGGATACAGTAGCTGACACTACGTCGAATTATGGTCCACTGTTTTTATTTCTTTCTTTTTTTCTGGCCGAGTGTTCCTCCAGAACAGTCCACATTTCTTTCTCGCTCTCTCTCTCTCTCTTTCACACACACACACACACACACACACACACACACACACACACACACACACACACACACACACACACATGCCTTTGTACTAGCTGACTGTACAGTTGCTTTTTTTCCCAACATGACTAATGGGTTAGGAAAGAGCGGACACTTTAAATAGACTAATGAGATACAGTACTTGGTTGGAAGTCACCTCACATCCATCACAGGCACACTTGCGCACACACAAAATGACAGTTTTGGTTTGTCAAACCTACCATTTTGCCCATTAAAACTCAAACTCTGATCCAGAGTGAAATGATCATAAACATCCTGAGAAGGAGAAGTCAATCTTTCTGTTTTATGATGCAGAACATTTAAAATGCTTTTTCCCCCCAAACAGTGGGTTGGGACCCATTTGTGGGTCACGACTCGAGTAAAAAGCATTTTTTTTTTTTTTTTAGCGAACTTCGCAACGTTCGACATGGCAACTCGTGCGCTTTACCTCGCTCGGTGGTGTCTCACGTGGCTCAAGTTCGCCAGAGACAGCGGGCCACCGTCGCTATCTAATCCATAGAGTTATATATTCCTACTCCTACATGTTGGTCCTCCTCAGTGGTGGAAAGTAACTGAGTGCATTTACTTAAGTATTGTACTTTATATTTGTTCTTTACTGTATTTCCAATTATTTTCATTTTACTCCACTGCATTTATTTGAAAATGGTGCATTTATAAATGGTAAAGGGTGCATTTATATAGCATCTTTATCCAAGGCGGTAATTTCTTACCATGCACCAACTGATAGGGGCGCATAGTTGAAAGCATATGGCGAAAAGACTGATTAAACGTAGCTTTTTATTGAACAATGCCGAAGATACGGGTACTTATACCCGCCCAAGCAGAATTGTAACATCCATGGCCCTGGGGTGATCACTTTATATTTTTAAACCGTAAGGGCTGTAAATGGAGAAGTGCGAAAAACACTTCAGGCCAGGGCTATCAAGAGCTAACATACAAAGTGCACTGTGACACGTTGTGAGTTTGTAGATTTTTGGTTTATGCTGGGGATCTTGGGTTCAAGTGGTTTATAATCAGAGTGAGATTATACATTATCATTACCTCTTGCTACTTTATTGCATGCATCAAGTTGCACAGGCAAACACCACGAGATCGGATATCTGTTTTCCTCTCCATCATGATCTCCCTCTCCCTCCATGTTATAAAACATTGTGTTACCGCATTCTTTAATCGCCTGGTACTGACACTATAGAATAGATGATCAATTACACTTACCGTAATATCAAAAACCAACAGTTTATATAATCAATCAACATCAATAATGTTTATAGAACACATTGTAGTGAATTCTAAGTAGTTTAGAGACAGTTTCAGCAGGGAGCCATTATCGTTTGGCAAAGTGCCGTTCACAATTTAATATCATGCAATGAAGTTTAAAACATGGCAACGTTTGGCTTGTGTTGTGTGTATAAAGTCTGCATAATAATACACCACTTCATCATTGATGAATGAATGGCTTTTTAAAATATATATTTTGATAAGTTTAATTGATCATATCTATAGAAAAGTGTCTCTTACCAGGACTATAGAATATATCAGGCCATTGGGTTGTGTTGGATCATGTCCAGGAGTCAAGGAAAACATTCCAATCGGACTCTAGCTTGTTTCATTTTCTAAAGTAGCATTCCTTGTCGAGTGGCAACAAGGATCTGGGCCGGTGATCTGGCAAGCCATGACGCCTACTTTAAAATTAGTATTATTTTAAAGCAGCTGCGTTTGAAAACCCAACACCCCACTGTTTATTCCCGTTGGGAGAGCTCTGAGCTTTACCCCAAGCCCCACCCCCCAGCTATATTGACTCCCCTGATGACACAATGCCGTGTACAGTATGTACAGTATAGCACATTCTCTGCACACATTATGCCCTCCCGGTGAAACTCATCACTGTCAGCTGAAACCTCAGTGTTAATCTTGACAGCAATTTTTTTATTGTATTTTTGTATATAGTTATAGACATTGTGACCGATGAGCAACATTTACTGTAGCAGACATTTTTTTACTTCATCAAACTCACAACACGTACTGCCCACTAAGCGGAGAATGATCTAATGTCTTCCCATATTGATAGAATGCATTCTTTATGCATCGTGTCAGTCTCAGAGATTAAGAATGAATTCCATTGAGAAGACAGGGCAGGCAGGCCTCGAGTGGGCAGGCCTCCTTTCTCCTCACGCATCACTTCAGGAAACCTTTTCCCCTGGCGATGAATTCCTTTTGGTTGATGCTGGTGATTAATGTAGGTGTTACGCCAAAGATGTTCAGGGCAGTGTTGATTTTGTCTACTAAAAAGGTTAGTCGACTACCTTTTTTCACTGACGAAAACTATGCTATGATGACTAAAACAAATTAACAAGTTTGTTGACAAGAAGATAACCGGTAACTGCCTTCGCTCTCTTGCTTACGCATTCTTGGTGGAGCACCAGAGCTTGTTTCCAAGGTAACATGCGCATGAAACCCAGTCAGCTCCTCTATACAGCAGCTTTGACAAGCTGCCATTTTCTGTCTACAAATGCTGCCGCTAGCATCGTGACCTGCAGCAAATAAGAGCAAATTGATCGGTCTAGTCATGCTTTGTCACTCACTGGTGAAGTGTGGATACTGTGTACCCGTGTGAAGTGAGGCGTGCTCGATCTTGTCGTCCGTACATCATCCAATAAAAAATTAACATAACATAACATCTGCATGAATTAACCCATTTTTGCCGGGAACCCCTTTTGGTGTTTTAAGCATTATATTATAATTTAGCTATTGAAAAATAGCAGATCTACAAGCTCATAGCGCTCAAATCTTTGAATATATATTAATACAGAGTGAACATTTTAACTCAAATCTTTGCTTCTGGGGAGGTCCCCGGAACAACATATTTTCAGATGGGGGGCGGAGGCATATTACATATAATTTTTGGGGTCCTTGACATGAAATATTGAACACTGATACAGAAACATGAGGTCTTTCAGAAAACTGTCAGGATTTTGAAGACATTTTTGACGACATGTCGATGTCAGGCCTACGTTAATGTGTCAACGTATGTTATCTTTTAACCATGATACAATGTTTAAAAAAAACTAATCTTTTCACCATGAACATGTAAGATGACAACTGAATTCATGTGATTGAGCCGATTTGCTCATCTACATGTACATTTTCCTTTCATTGTCAATGGCATTTAATGTTTGTGTTTACGTCATATTTCAGACACATAATGACGTAAATTCTCCTTTCACTGTTAATGGCAAATGTGAGACGTGACTGGACGAAAATCTGTACAGTATATAGGAGGGGGAGGGGCTAGCGCTCCTCAAACATGTAGAAGTACCCAGTTTCTGGCCACATATCTGTAAAAAGAACAGTGATATAGCTTAATTACTACTTAATAAAAATATACTGTCTCATCAATCTGATTAGCTTTTCCAAAAGGTTTTTGAAATCAAAAGGTAGTTTTCTGTTTTATTCCTTGGCCTAATTTATCCTAAAATAATAAAGTCAATTATATTATTATTATTATTATACATTTATTATGTATTACAGAAGTAAAGCTTTAACATTTAACCAGAAAGATGTCAGCTGAAGCTTTTTACAGTTTCAACAATTGCTCAAAATATCCTTATATGTTGTGTAATTAAACTCAATTCTTTTTTTTATTGATAGGGTACAGTAATTAGACAGGAAAGGGGGGGAGAGAGATGGGGAGTGACAGTCGGGCTCGGGAGTCGAACCCGCGGCACGCCGTCCAGCTGGCTTGGCAGCCTAGGTGCCCAGACGGCTGGCCTAACTTGGCAGCCAAGGTGCCCAGAGGGCTGGGCTAACTTGGCAGCCTAGGTGCCCAGACGGCTGGCCTAACTTGGCAGCCTAGGTGCCCAGATGGCTGGGCTAACCGTCCGGGCCTAAAATCAATTCTTGACTGATTTAATTGCCATCATTTACATTCAACAATTCCTTAAATTACAAAAGGCCTGTACTGCCCCAAGTGGTAGGAAATCTTGCTTTTAGTGGACGCTTGCATCAATGTGTCCCCGATCTCTTTTTTTGTGAAAAACGATGGACTTGAGATAAGCTGTTTCAGAATGATATTCTGTGTTCCTGTAACATAACTAATGTATGTGGTCTGGGAGGCATTCTGCCTGTTTATTATGCCATTGGAACCTCATAACCTCTTTCGCCCATGCACCTCAGCCCCAAAGACAGGTCCAAATAGACTTTCCACACAGACTTTAACAGGGTCTCTATGCTGGTTTCGTTAAACACACACGTACGTAATCAGTGATGCCCAGTGCCCTCTAACCAGAGCGGCCAGCTCAGACCTGTATTGCAGCTGTGCTGCTTATCATAAATTCAAATCATGCCAAAGCTTTTTGGCCTCCCCTTCCCTTGCTTTGCATAAAATAGTTATGACTATAATACATGCCTTATTGTTAGGGGAATTGTGAATAATAAAAAACTGTCTATTACGGCTCTCTGTCCTTCTGTAGTAACGGGTTTCCATAAAACACTGAGCTTAATAATACATGGCCGATACCACCTGGCCTTACTCAGCTCCTTCTTGGCTCAGCTACACTCCTACACTCTAGACGAGACCTGTATAGCAGAACAAAGGACGTTTCTCCCTAGAGTCCATGCCGTTGTCCATGCAGTCGGAAAGTTATGCCTGGTTTGTACTTATTTGGATCACCACAGATGTGCAAAGCCAGTGGTAGTGGTAGTGGTACTCAAAAGTATTCATCTGTTAGAAGTAAATGTCCGGAATTCAAAATGTGTTTTAGGTATTAGCATCAAAATGTCATTATACAGAGTGTCCCATTTCAAATTTCAAACAATCTTTTGAAAATTGCAGATCTACAAGCTCACAATGCGGAAATCTTCTATTTTCAAATGGTCGAAATGTATATAGGGCTGAAGTGGTTAATGTATATTTTGTAATAATAATCCAAATCTACAAAGTAAGTAGTAGCCTTGGAAACCCAGATGTTTTAGTAAGTAGTGACTAAAGTTTTCAAATAACTGTAGTGGAGTAAAAGTACAATATTTGCCTCTGAAATGTAGTAAAGTAAAAGTACTCAAATTGGAAATACTATATACTGTAAATACTACTTACTGTAAGTAAGTAAGTAAAAGTACCTCAAAATTGTAATGTTTGTATTGTTTTGAATGCTATTGATTGGTAGTGGTGGCTGTATACTTAATATCTGAACATGACTACTCTTTAGTTTGTATGAGGTTTTTATTTGGGGGGGGGGGTGCACCACTCAGTTCACACGGGTGTGATTTTTCCGGTCACGTCGCGATCCAAAAACGGCGAATAAAACGAATTTAACACAACTCAGGACTCGGGTAACCCGTTGTTGGGAGGGAAAGAGGTCTTTATCAATTAACTTGTAACTCGTGAATGGGGGTCAAAGTGTTCAACAAAAAGTGTTCACAAAAGCCTGAGTAGACGATCTGGGTCATTGGGTCAGTGAAATATATCCCTTTTAATGAAAGTTTCTCCGGATAAGAAAGCATCTGCTAAATGCCTAAAATTAAATGCAGGCTTTAATGTAATTGCCTTCATAATGAAGAGCACTTTCCCTTCTAAGATTTAATCTGCTACATTTTGTGCATATCAATTACTGATAGATGAAAAGGGGGATTCCGGGCGAGTAAGGCTACGCTGCGTTGCACCGCCACTCCGACCAATATTTCCAAATATATACTGTCTGGATATGTTTGCATGTGTCAGTCCTTGTCCCTGTTATGCCAATCGCTGATGTCCTCAGTATAAGCCCAAGAAATCCAAGAAATGGACCCTTTTGTGTGCATATAATATATAATATATGCGCACATGGGATGTCATGACATCAGCTCCATATATTATATGGAGCTGATGTCATGACATCCCATTTAGGTTAGACAACACACTCCATAATTGGGCATAGCTGCATTGGTTATGGTTGAGTCAACCATAACCATAAATAATTAGATATTAAAAAATACTTGGATTTCAACACTAGTGAAATTCCCCGAACAATCAGATATGTGAACGAACTGATAAGAACCAGTGTGAAACAGGGCCCCCCCCCCCCCCCCCACACACACACACACACACACACACACACACACACACAGCTTCGCTCCCTCCCACCTTCGTCCTCTTCTTGCACTATTATGCTTGATGAAGTAGAAAGTAGTAGACTTCAAGGCATAGCAAGGCAAAGATTCATACTGTAGCCACTCAAGTGACACCGCACTAAAATATTCATGCTAATTTACCATGCTGCATAGCGGCATACAATAACAGATTTGTAAGCTTATCAGGGATTGAAGAACCGGGTATGTCATTCTGTCGTATCCGGAATTTGAATGATAAATGAAATTACACATAATGACTCGCCGTTTTTCTGCCTGTGGTGCATGTATGATTAATATTAACAATGTGCCATTTATCAAACGAGCAGGGAACTCTGTCTCTGAGGTAGTGATATATGATGGGGGGGGTGGTGTGGTAGAAGACATGCATTGGATTGTAAAGACATGCTAATTTTATATTTCTACCGTCAGTGATTGAGGGCGGGACATGTTTAAAGCTGCAATCCTGAGTTTATTTTACTGAGTGAACTGTGATTTTAACCAGTATATGTTAATTTAATATAAGTTGTAGCAGTGTTCTCCCTACAATTGGATTTGAAACCCTGCTGGGTAGTAGGACACCTACTGTCTGACAGGTTGCCCTGTCTGAAGTTCACAATCCTGTCTCCCCTGGTAGTCTAGTGGTTAACCCGTTAAAACCAGGAATATGTTTACACAAATCTTCTCTTCTGGTGGTCTCTGGCACAAAACAATTTCAGATGGGGGTCCTTGGGTTTGAGAACCACCAATTTAGAAGGCATTTGTAGAATTGGCCTCAGGTCTTAATGGATTCGGCAGGGATTCGCTTGACTGAGTGGGTGTTACATTTGCACTTACCTCTGTCCTTCAGGAGAGGACATAAAACTTATGGGTTGCAGCTTTAACTTCACCTTCCCCATCTGCTGTCGGTAATATAATCATTCCATCTTTTCATCTGGAAAATATACCATTAGTTTCAGTTCTACTGATGAAAGTTTTGGGGCACATTCATTATTTCTTTCTCAAAGGTCCCGTACTGTATTAAATATCATTGAAATGTTGTGACCTGTCCTCTATATATATATATATATATATATATATTGTTTGTTTTTATAGCAGTAGCAGTAGAAAACCTATTGATTTTCCTATAGAGATTTCCTAAAATGATTTTATTATAATGTCATTATATAAAGCCTGGAACCAAGCCATCCAAGCTCCTGGTAGACTGGAACCCACCTATGCTTTCTATGGCGTAGGCAGCTCCTGGCAGGATCCGCTGGGAGAAACTAGACGCAGGTGCGCGACATGAGACTATTTAATTAGAGCGACAGACAGCGTTTCAGCGGGGAAAATTATGATGGGTTTTCTATCTGCGGCACCACAAAATGACCACCACTGCTATGCCCTGTTGCTTGTCATAGTGCATAGCTTTAGAAAGAATGACAACCGTCCTCATCTCTTTTTTATTTATCTTTATTTTGTAGGGGAACAGTGGAGGCACGCTTTGTTTACATCTTTGTGCTGGGAATCCTCTTCACCGGCACGAAGGACCTGTTGCGTTCCCAAATCCTCGCAGTGGACGCTCGACTGAAGAGCAGGGGCTTGTGGGAGATTTACAGCGGCCTGGTTCTGTTGGTGTCCCTGTTGTTCCGGGCTCACAATCTGCCAGTTTTGTGCGGCTGTCTGTTGATTCAGTCACTTATGGCTCAGTTCATCTGGAAGAAACTGCACTATGACGCTGCCCAGATCACCATCATGCACTATTGGTTTGGTCAGGCTTTCTTCTTCTTCCAGGTAAGACATTTTCTAAATGAATGGGGAAATAGCCATATATACTGTACAAGCCCACAACTCCTCGCAATGCCACAACAATGTTCAAGAACATTCTTTAACCTGTAATGACATGCCCAAAATGATGCATATGTTTATGTATGTTGAACATGATTTAATTTCTTCTGGCTTTTATGCGTAAAGTGTTATTAGCTCTGTAACAAAACACTATAGTAGTTGTATAGTAAACATTCCACTGGAGTTCCAACACTCCAAGGAAATGGGCACAGAGATCCTGCCCATGCAAAGTGGCCTTCCATATGGATCAATAAGTCATTGTATTGCATCACCATCACTAGAATTTGATTGTGTTATGAAGCAGTTATTTTGTGAAATGACTAATGAATTCTGAGTAAGAACAATCAGTTTGATGACTGCTGTCTTAATGCAGCATAATATGCCAAAACCAAATAAAGGGCACATATTCATGGTCTAAAAATGAACTTGTAATAGGACTTAATTCAGTGGAGTGTACCAGGCCAGACGTTCTGTTTAATTCAGTTTGAGGTAAAGTGGGGTGAACCCACTGAGTGCCGGCTCACTTTGCACAGTGTGTGGCCTGATAAAAAAAAGTCAGCTAAAAGGAAGCCAAAAGGACAAAAAGGAAAGAAATTGGAAAACACAAATCTAGCAGGACAAACATTAGAGGAGTATGGGCTATTGGTGTGAAATGGGTAATACTGTATGTAAAGGATTGTTTCCTTCATTCATTATTAACAATTAGAGCTTCCAGCTATAGATTCTCCTGTGAGCTGGGGAGGTATATTATAATTCTGAGTGGGCGATGCTTGTGATAACTGTGTGTTGGGACGATGCTTGTTTGATTTGCTACAATCTGTATTGCTGTTTTTGTTTGATATGCACAGGGCTTAAAGTTCTCAGTCCGTGAACATTTCCTAGGGGTCATTTGATAAGATCAGTGCTGATTTGCAAAAAATCATTTTCAGTCTTGGGATTTTTTTTGGCTGTATGCAGTACATCCAATATTATCCAGTACATTGTGATACACAATGCAGTGACGTGTGTGAAGTTTCTGCAAACATGTACAGTGAGTGTACAATGTACTGTATACTTACATATTGGGCATTTTTCTGGTGCTATTGTTATCCAGTAATAGTATTACTTAAAGCAAGTACACCAGTAGGAAAGCATACCATTCCTAGATCCTCAGTATAAAATGATGCAAGTGATATTTATTTGTTAAATTAGGTGTTAAATAGCTCTACAGTATTTTCCGATAGGCGATCGCCATCATTGCTATAGAGTTTTTAATTCAGTAGCAGGGGGCTCCCCGGCCATCTCTCCAGCAACATACATTTTAAGTACTAAGTCAGGATACCAATTTTGTCCAATCGGAGAAAGAGAGAACTCAGGATAAATAATATCCTAAGATTTAAACTCGTAGATGTATTTCTCATTGAGAAATCAATCGATCAGTTAAGTCATTACAATGTTCTCTTTGTGATCGCAAGACCCAATTGCGGAATGTCAGGTCTCTAGGTTTTCTTTCTTCGCTTAATTACACTACAGTATGATATGGGACATTAGGAGTTCACTAGCCTCGGAGGCCGCAGGCGTTTTGAGTTCACTAGCACACTGGTTCTTAAAGTAGGTTCCATTTGGTTCAATTTGTACACTCTCTTAAATTAAGATTGATTTTACAATATAAATTGGGGTCTCAGAGATAGAAATGCCATTAAATGGGGGTCCGTAGACTAATGCACGTCAAACTGGGGGTCCTTGAAATTAAACAGGTTGAGAATCACTGCTAGAGCCTTAAAAATCTTGGGGGTCCCTGGCATATCTCTTCAAATGGGGGTCCGTGGGCTAATTAGTGTAGATTTGAGGGTCCTTGACATGAAAGAATTTGGGAACCATTGCAGTAGCACAGTTGTAGACCTGTAATGGTTGACTTGGACCATATTCAACCATATTCTCGACCCGCTTTGAGAACCACTGCTCTGGTATACTGTACATTTAGGGCTAGCTCTTTGTGTGTTTCTGGTAACATTATTGTCTGCACGTGTATGTCCATGGCAAATACATAATTTAGACACAAATGTCCAATGCAAGCCAGCATGGCAATGACCCCTGAGATGTCCGTTTTCAACATATCCACTTGCGTTTGTCTACATCCCTCAGCCACTTCTCTGGTAGAGGCAGTATAGAGTCCAGGATCACTGCATGTTTTTGTGAGGGTACCTACCTATACTGTTAACGTGACAAACTATACTGTTAACGTGAACCTCCAGACAAAACAGAAAGTGTCCCAATTTTTTCATCTTCTGAGATTTATGAAGAAAAAATTAAAGTGGCATTAATTCTTCAAGTGTTGTAATGATTCAATCGTGGCAGTGTGACCTGTTTCTCACCTGTCAACCATCCTCCGAACATTCAAGTAAGGGTCTCAATTAACCCATTAAGACAGAGTACGCATCTGTGTCACCTTAGCACACCTTTATTTTAAACTTTAGCTGTTGAGAAATCGTGAAAATGTGTGCACATCTTCGAATATATTCTTTCACAGCAAGCGTTATCAACTCAAACCTTTGCTTCGGGTGGTCCCTGGAACAACATATTTTCAGATGGGGGTCGGCGGCCAAATACATATATTTTTTGGGCTCCATGACATGAAATAGTTTGAGAACCACTGACATAGAAACATGGGTTTTCAGAAGACATTTTGTAGAATCAGGTCCTCAGGTCTTAAGGCTTAAGAGAAAGAGATGAAGAACACTTCACTGGCAGGAATGATAACTGGCCTTAGACTTCACCTCCAGCGAGGACAACCGTATTTGGTTTGCTAATGCGTGTTGTCAACGCTCAAGCTGGCATCCACATCACAAACAATTTAATGACCATCTTCACTCTTGAGTCATTAATACTATGACAGGTTTGGGAATAGGCCACCATCGAATAATTGCCACTCCAGGCACCCAGGCATGAAATTATAGACATCTGAATGATGGCATTCTCAACAAAGCTGTAATCCACGGCATCCCTGAAGTGACATAAATTTGATTTAATGTCACTGATCTGAAATACCCACATCAGTGCCACACAGAATAGCCATGGTGAATGTTTGAAGTTGGGCACCGAATCGCTTCATGTTGACATGAGCACACAAACTTACTGACAGCTTCTTATAGTTTTACTGTACATACTGGCACACATCAAGGACAAATGGATCGTACATGCAGTACAGTGCAAAACAAAGAACAATATAAGACACGTAGGAATATATATATACATTGTATACCGTATAAAATCTAAATGATAACTGCGTATATGTTTGTGTGGTTGACCATTGGTATTTGTTGCATTCGTAGCAGATTAGTCCAGTATTGTATACCATTTTTTATACAATTTATGTCCTGAACAGAATTCCTGTGGCTCGCTGGTTGAGGGACAGACTGTCCAAAAGTATATGTCTTGTTTTGCAGTACCCTTTATAGGAGCTGTCACCCAACCGTAATAGGCACTATGGGGGGACAATAGTCCCCACCAAACCTAGTCTAAAAGCTACTTTTCTGACGCATACGGCAAAGCAGACTCGGGCAATACTTTTTCAATGCAAGAGCCTAGGGTTTGTTTTCCCAACTATTGATGTTAAAGCCTTGAGACGGGAAACATGAATACTGTTATTGGCAGAATGCTCATTCTGAACCCCAATTGAAGTCTGTTTGCCAGCAAAACTAAAACATTTCACTTCAAGCTCAATTAACAGCACAATGGAGGACTGACAACGTTTTACTATCATTACTGTATCATTATGTGAGAGTCTGACCAATTTGAAGATGATGCATACCAATTATAAGGACATTGTTAGTTTATTTTTTCATCTTTGATTAAAAAGAATACCAGTTTTAGTGAAATAAACTTTATCTTGTAGTGCCCTTATTAATAATAATAATTAACAAATAAAATAAACTAAAATAAATTAAAATAACTTATTCCAATTATACCAAATGCATTAAAAATATATATTGGGATTTCTGAAGGAGAAGGAAACCTCAAAACCTGTTCTACAGCATATTGCAGTGATATTTGGCTGTTTTATATACCTACTGTGGCTGAAAATGTGTTCTAGAAGAAAATAAACCACACATGTAATTCTGTATTTAACCCATTTAGATCTGAGGCCGATTTTTTTTTTTTTAAAGGCTTCTAAATCCTAGGTTTTCTGAAAAATCTATGTTTCTACAGTACTGTATGTCAGTGGTTTTCAAACTTTCATGTCAAGGACCCCAAAAATGTAATGAAATTTGCCGCTGACCCCCATTTGAAAATGTTGTTCCAGGGACCCCCCCAGAAGCAAAGATTTGAGTTTAACCCATTCTAGACGGGAACCCTTTTTGGTGTTTTAACTAAGCATTATGTTATACTTTAGCTATTGAAAAATAGCAGATCTACAAGCTCATAGCGTCTGCTATTTTTTTTTAATTGTGTAAATGTGGCACAAATCTTATATATACTCGGTGCCGTGCTACGACCTTGTAGATCTGCTATTTTTCAATAGCTAAAGTATAACACAAAGGGGTTCCCGCCCAGAATCTGTTAAAACAATAGCATTAGTGCATACAGTACTTGACCGCTGTGGGTACTCTTCTTACACATAACAGGAGGTTCAGTGGCAGCGGCTCTCATCACGTCAGCGCGGAGGCTCTTAGCAGAGCGGTGCCTATTACCACTGCCCTTGTCTGTACTGGGGATCCAAAGACTAAACAACTGGGCCAGTGCGAAGTTGGCACAACCTCTGAGTAATGATCTTAAAGGGAAAGAACAGCTCAAAATGTCCCAACTCTGAACATTTCAAATGCCAATCTTGGGATAAAACAGACAATCCAGGCACACACACACACACACACACACACACACACACACACACACACACAAATCAACGAGGAAGGAAATAAAAAAAAACTCATCCTACCTGGCATTATAGGTGATAAGGTTTTGAAACCATTTTCTCTATTCACATTAAAGAGTTTTTTTGTATTATTATTATTATCTGGTGCTGGCCTGCTGGGAGTCTGGTGCAACGCACAGGTCCTCGCTGTACTCCTAGTGAGAGCAGGAGTGGACCTGGTGAGACGTAGGAGGGGCCCGGACAGGAGGCAACCCACAGAGCCTAGTCCCTCCACATGCCAGAATTGTACCTCTCAGTCATAATAGTTCCGGAGTGGTTCCAACGGATTGTGTGGCCCTGGTCTTTCCCTAGTGGGTCTGATCGAGGGTATAGCTACTGGGACGTAAGTCGGGACTTGATCACCTGAGCGAGGGGTATGATGTTCGCGAGACCCGAAACCCTGATGACCTTGGGATACATCACTGAGGATACGTCCCGGGTGCAGATCCATGCGATGTATTTTCGTTCTCTTATTATTATTAATGTGCATTTCTGTACCTGCAGGGGAACTCCAACAACATTGCCACTGTTGACATTTCCGTTGGCTTTGTTGGACTGGAAAGTTACGTGGAAGCACCCGCCATCTTCTTAACGGCGCTCAGCACCTACGCTGGACCCCTGCTGTGGGCGTGCCATCTAGTCTGCTTCCTCAGCTCAGAGAGGGACAGGTCAGTGTTTATTATTTATGTCTTAACGTTGACTGCCAAGCACGTCATATCCACGTCCCATAAAATCCAACGCGTGTGTGTAACGCCCGGGATTCGAACCCGGGTCTCCTGCATGCATGGAAAACCAACATCTTAACCACTAAGCCAAAGGGAATTCCCTCTATCTCAGGGAAGATATTGATTTTTTTAGATCATCAGGCTGAAGTTGTGAGCCACTCTGCTACACTCACATCACGATCACATCCTGTGGTCTTTTCAGTGGTTTACCATAGATGGCTCTCTTCACCAACGTATGAATGATACTAGGCTGCTAGGAGACGGATACAACCGGAAATTAATCGGAAGTGAAAATTTCGCATGGCATCCACATCCATGATACGATATCAGATTTAGAAAGAATACATTTATCTCTGATTCTTTTCCCAGATTGCGTTTTCTGGTCGAAATAAGCTATATTCAACGGCCCATAACTAACGAACCGAGTACAAAATGTATTTTCCGGGTGAAAGAAAAGATGATCGTCCGGCAAAATAAGGTAAAAATACTAAAAACACTGGCGGTGTCGGAATAATTAATTGGCACATTGGCTGCCAGACTTGACCCTCGCCAGATGGCACCCCCTGCCACGGCTGCAGCCGGATGTTTTACCCTGAAGACCACCAAGTTCACCCCACAGTGAATTGAAGAGTCTGGGACTACATGTCCCTTCTGGCTCCCAAACTATGGAATGAACTCCCCATTGCAATTAGAACTGCAAACTCTCTCCCCCAATCTTCCGCCATAGTCTGAAAACTCACCTCTTCAGACTCCATTTTAGCCCGTAGCACTTGCCCTAGTCTCGACCTTGCAGGCATATGCAAAGGCTAAAATATGTAATTTAGATATATTATACATATTACGTATGTAGACATATCATTCAATGGCGTATACTTACAGTTTCACTGTGCAGATATTCTACTGTTAGACAGATTAGGTTCTTAGTTTACTTATGATCCTAGTCCTAGATGACTATTTCTATGTATTAATGTATTGATGTTCTTCCTTACTGTAAATCGCGCTGGATTAAGAGCGTCTGCTACATTATGTTTGGACACATTTCAATTATGCCTTATGAACAACCAGACAAACCTCAAATTAGAAACATCTGGCATGCCTCGTTTCTTTTTCATGCCGATGCATCTTCAACCAATATCACATTATATCCAGCTGACATCAGATTATACGCCGCATTACAGTGCGGGACACTTTGCCAAGCATTTCCTGTTCTCATTATTCATAGCGTGGTGCCATCCTCAAGAATGCCTTCCCAGGAAAAACCCCACCTGCGAAGATGCACTCAAGAGGCCATGATAGATGAAGCTCTAAAATAGCCTGACACAATCTAGCTCTCTTTGAATGAACTCTTGCCCCATCAGCAGTGCGTCCACACAGAGTGGGATACTGGAAATGGACTTTGATCAATACCTTCTGAACTGGTCTACCACCCCCTACTTTGCGACTGAACTTAAAGTGATATTTCACTTTGGTCGTTCACCAATGTGTTTTATTTCTTTTTTTATATCAGCCTGCAGAAGGCCAAGAATGGAAAACCACCGAGCCATGTAGCTCTGATCAATATGCCCCTAATATAGTACTTACTTCTGACACCACACAGTACAGCCCTGAGTGTTAGTTTAACTATGAGAGGGTCGATTATTTTTACACTCTTGAGTTAAATTACCACTAATGAGTTTGGTGTGCACAAAACAAAAGTACTTCTGACACATCTATGAAAACAGGAACATCTGAGTCAGGAAACACAATTTGTCATCTGGCGTATTACTTTTAAAGAAACCCCGAGTCGAAGTGTCCGGCTGGGTTTAATCTAAAATATCTCATTGTGTCCTTGAATCTCGGACTCCAAGCTGTACGCTGCCCCCACTTCTTCCTACTTTATCAGTGTGCTTCTTATAGCGTCTTGGGAAAAAGAACCGTTCCTCTAGGTTTGAAGTTCCTCCCCCACGGCTAGGGCATACAGTATAGCCTCCTACTGAGCACTGACTGAGCAGGGATCCTGCACTCCTTTACGTACGTGTTTAAATGGGTCAGATATCTCTTTATTCAAGCCAGGGGATATACTGTAGTGTACAGTGTTTGTGTTCAGTGAGGCTTTTGTACAGAATGTCCGTTTTTCCTTTCTTTTTTCTGTCCTTTTTTGTTTTTTCATTAGCGTGCATGCTTTTGCATGTGCATAGTATGTGTAAGTATGTAATAGGTGCATATTCACCATATTACATCATGTCTGGTTCAAAAATCCCAAATCTTGTCCATGCACCATTCCTGTGTTTTGATTACTTTGTTTGTTTTGGTGTAAGTTCAACAAACCGTCACGAAAATGTGCCTGCAGCCTGGTCAGATTTATGCTAAGAAAATGTGTTCAGATTCTTGTCGTGGCTAGACAGGCAAGGCTGTTATGTACGAATCTTTCAAAAGTAGATTCAGCATTGAACCTTGAGACAGTGGAGAGTATGACACAAGAAGCCTCAAAGCCTCAAAGCATGGCCTTGACTAGACGATCACGGACTATGCCACTTTTCACATCGCTGATTTGAATAACAAAAGCAAAGGTTTTGCTTTGAATAAAAGCCATGTCGGAATAATGTGAATGTCATCATATAGCACCGTAACAAGGCCTGTCTGAGACAATCGCAATAATCCTTTGCATAATCGTAATAATCGTCGTGATCATTTCCATGTTGAAAAAGGTCCATATACTGTACGTTAAACATTTTAACATTAAATAGAAGAAAATAATACAAGCTCAAAACGCATTTTGAGCGTGTACATTAATTCACATTAATCTTTTTTCTTTTCTTATAAGTGATTAAATGATGTAAGGTATTCGTCACATCTGCCCTGTGCATCTTTTGTTTATGAAGCCTAAGATTCATCATGCGCCAATGTTCAACGACGGGAACGCAATTACATCGTTGGCCCTAACTTTTAAATGCGTCCACTTCAACTGTCCTTCATACCTGAAACAGTCTCTGAAACCATTCACATCCCCATACTCACTTAGACACACAGAACACCCCTACCTTACTGTTCCCAGTCTCTGAAACCATTCACATCCCCATACCCACTTAGACACACAGAGCACCCCTACCTTATTGTTCCCAGTCTCTGAAACCATTCACATCCCCATACTCACTTAGACACACAGAACACCCCTACCTTACTGTTCCCAGTCTCTGAAACCATTCACATCCCCATACCCACTTAGACACACAAAACACCCCTACCTTACTGTTCCCAGTCTCTGAAACCATTCACATCCCCATATCCACTTAGACATACAGAACACCCCTACCTTACTGTTCCCAAAATAATATGACGCACTACAAAGCTCCATCTGACTGGAACAATCCTCCGATCTCGCTCAGATCAACTACCTCTCTAGGCCGCTTCAGGACTTCCCTGTATTCACATCTCCAAACAATCTGTTCATGCTTTTAAAACTGCTTGCACATATGTTTATTTCTAACTTTGATACAGGTACTGTTTTCGCTTAAGCTAACTTTATGCGTATGTCTTGTGGATTTGTACCGTATGTTATGTTGCACCTATGTGTGTTTGTACTTGCACTGTATGTCATGTTGTAGTTATGTGTATAGTACCCCCCCCCCCCCCCTCTAAAACAAGATGCTGCAGCTGAAGGGGCCATCCTCCCAATAAAGTTCTGAAAGTTCTAACATGGTCCCGTCCTCCTCTCTACAGGAGCCCGGTAATGATGGCCCATGGTTGCTACTGTCTGGCCCTGCTGAGGTCTGTGCCGGTGGCGGCCTACATCCTGTTGATAACTGCCCTGCGATACCACCTGTTCATCTGGAGCGTGTTCTCACCCAAACTCCTGTACGAGGCCATGCATATTCTGCTGACTGCTGGCGTCTGCCTCTTCTTTAGCACGATGGAGCAAGGCCACAGTTCCGGCAAGTCATAGGGTCTGAGGACCTTCCGTGATTATTAGAAATAGGCATTTATCTGGAGAGATGTTAACACGTAATGCCTAATCCGTATACTGTGTGAGCCAAGCCGTGGCTCATGGTGGTCCAATACTAGATAATATTGTATGAGCCAGGGCTTGGCTCACACAGTATCAGTTAGGCTTAAAGTTTCAGCATCTTCCTCAACAAGACACTGACGGGACACAATGGCTACAGAAGGGAACCGATCATCTTCAAAAAGGTGAAGTCAACTTCAGCATATCCTAGATTAGAAGATTCTTCATGTTGTTCACTTACAGATTAAAGAGCAGGAACTGGTCAGAATAAAATTGAAACGACACACTGATCCATGCATTATTTCTGATGGTGCATTTTGCCTAACCGTGGATAAGGATTTCCTCAGGGATGTACAGTACAGTGAGATCTATTCGGACATAAATGTATTGTTTTATATTTAGGCTCAGTGTATTTAATAATATTAGGCTTAACATTCATCAGCTTGAAGTCAGTCATCTGCAGCCCCTGCTACAGGGCATCAAATCAGACGTGAGAAACTTTAGCAGCTTTTCTCCCCATCTGTACTGATTTCCTACTCATCATATTTCATAAGGTATAGCATTGAAGAGAAATGTCTAGCAATACAATCTGTGCCTATACCTTGAAGCTCCAGGCTGGTGTAATAGCTCAGGCACTTAATCGTCACAGAGATGCATTGAAATGTGAAGCAGTAAGAGAGGAGCCAACCACCACATCAAGAGCCTGGTGATGATCGTTAATACAAGACTCCCAGGATTAAAGCTGAGAGTTTGCCATTTAACCTCATTCACACTCAAAGAAATGGCAACGGCAAAAATGCCTCTCCTAACGATGTGAGCTCATTGCAATTGTGTCAGTCCAATTGCTTTGACTCTAGCTGCTGTGGTAGACGTAGGCACGTAGAAAGATGAAGTAAGTATGTCCATGTTGTTTGATGTTTTATGCCAATGAACAGTGTCTGGAGTTTAATGAAACCATCTGTATCTCACAAGCTCCTTTCGTCTTACAACCTGTGAGATCCAGATGGTGCCGTCATCGCACCGCTTGTGTGTATTTTGATACGCCTATATATTATAATACAGGTAACATATTCCCATTAGCTCAACAACACCTGTCCCACGTCAATGCTTTTTTTTTTTTTCTTTCTTTTTTTTCTTCCATTAAGCCGTTTAAACCGGGAAAACGCCTGTGTGAATTTAGGTTTTTGTTTTGCCTATAGCAGTGGTTCCCAAAGTGGAGTCCGGGGACCCCTAGGGGTCCTTGAGGGCGTTCAAGGGGGTCCCCAGCTAAATTTGGAACCAAATGAGTGTACAACTGTACATTTGTACACTCTCAGAGTTAAATTAACTTAGATTTTATACATTGGGCTCCCAGAGATAGAAATGGGGGACCGTAGCCTAATTCAGATCAAACTCATGGGGGTCCTTGAAATTAAAATGGTTGAAAATCACTGCTAGAGCCGTAAAAACTTCTCTTATGGGTGTCCTACTGTCCTTGGCATATATTTTCTAATGGGGGTCCGCAGGCTAAAGAGTGTCAATTTGGGGGTCCTTGACGTGAAAAAGTTTGAGAACCAGTGGCCTATAGCAACCACACTAATTAATAATGACCCAAATTGACTACTGGGAGGGAAGGCCAGCGTTCAGTCTGACTCAGACATACAGTAACCATAAACCTATCCGATAGGCCCATATATAGGCGTATCCATACATTTTCTGCAGTGGGTTTCCCTGCCTACACAATACCCCCGTACATCTGGTTATGTAAAAGTAGCTGTTTGTAGTGTGCAGCAATCTGACTGAGTGACTGACTCTAACCTATACTCAACTCAGAACTTCCAAGATTCATTATTTTAATTGAATAGTATTTCACGCAGACTGGTGGTCTGTCTGAGCTTCATAGGAATTAATCATTTATACAATATTAGTGCCAATATTCTGGAACTTTATCGCTTGTTATATATACAGTTTCATCTTTCGCGCAGACGAAATGAAAGCCTGGGTATCGAGGCTATATATACACAGCGATATACGGTATACTGCACTGTAATCAGAAATGATACATTTGAACACCAATGTCCATAATTCACTACCATCACTTCTGGGAAGTGATGGTAGTGAATGATGATCTACTACTATATTTTACATAAAGTTCATCCATACACAGACGTCCATCCAGAGCTCGATTTGTCATAGAGACAGAGAAGGGCGGAAGAGGTGTGTGACATGACATTAGACTAGAGTTCAGCGGGGGAGGGAGAGAGGCTATTTTTACTTACGCAATAACTCGGCCAATGCTGGGTACCGGAACTTGAACACGCCGATTGATCAACGCACCGCGAAGTGACGTGATGTCAGAACAAATAACGTCGAGCAAGATTAAGCGCCACATTTTCCGCTTGTATTCTGTACCAGAGGTTCGGCCCGGGCCACAAATAAGCCATTATGTGCAAAATAGCATACTGTATGCTATACTGTACTTGCATCATGCTACTGTATTTTGATGGTTTATGTCTGTGATACCTTCCTTTGTTTGTGTGTTAGTGTTTTTATTTAATAGAAGCAAGCCTGAAGTTTAAATTATTGATTTCTTTCTATTGTATAATTTACTTCTTACATTTCTTAAAAGTTCATGTTTTGGTTCATCTTTTTGGTGTTTGTTGTGTTTTTGTTTGGGGAAATAAGTGGAGCACTGATTTATCACATAACAATAATTTTACATTTGATGATACATTTTGACATGGCTGAGGACAATAAAGGTGGTTGCACACTGGACGCGTTTTTGTTTTTAAACGGTTGGAAAAACGCTGCTAAAAATCCGAAAAACGCGCTCTGTGTGCAGTGACCTTAACACTGTAATGGCAAACTTTAACCAAAATATAAAAGTGACAGAATGACTACTGATCAAAATATATTTGCGTGTTTGTGTCTCATAAATAAATAAATGAACGCTCTTACTTTATATTTCATTTCTCAGTTGAGTCTTTTTTTTTTCTTTTTTTAACAATAAATGACTGAATCTAGTTTGAATCACAGATTCTGTGGGAAGGCCAGTCTTTACTGAGCAAGGGGGGGGGGGGGACATGACAATTTGGAGATTACATTTTTAAAGACTTTCAATCATCTCATAAGCTTTATTCTACATCATATTTGTTATTTATTTAAGAACATGGTGATCCAAGGGAACAGGATTAAAACCACTTTTCACTTATCTCCTCCAGGTCGAACTCCCGAAGGCAATCACTGTATGGTTTCAACTCTGTCCCTCTGTATGTCTGTGAACAACTCATGTCCAGCACCACTGGAATGATCACTGTGAAACCTTGCATGCATACTGCATCCCGGCAGTATAGGAAGAACCTCCACCTAAACGTTTTTACATTGGCTTCATGTATACTTCTTGACGGTAGTAGGTCGTATGGTAAAAACTCATTTGTTTTCCCTGTGTTCTTGGATCATGGCAGTTTTGTCAAAACACACTTTTTGGGCCTGGGCCGTGGCTCAGCGGTCCAGGCACCTTGGCCGGTAGCTGGAGTCTGGCAGTGTGCCGCGGGCTCGACTCCCGATCCCGACGGCCTTTACTGCATGTCACTCCCCCATTTCCTGTCAGCCTACTGTCTGTCCCTCCATAAAAATATATAAAATAAAGGCGAAAGCAACTGCTCTTACAGATTTTGTCCAAAGCTCACGCAAATCAGCACTCATCTCTAGAGTAATGTTATCAAGATGTATTCATCAGATTTAACAGTTTCCATTAAAGGGATAGTTCACAATTTTTTAACTTGAGTTGTATGAAATACTTTAGTTGAACTTTCGTTCAACTTTGACCCCTCTATCACATGGAACTATTTTTTGGGAGTTGTTCAAGATAGGAACAGTGCTCACACCTCACCTATCGTTCCAGTATATGTTTCCACAGCCACTGAACCACACAAGGAAGTTCTAGTGTATGCTTTGCTGGACACTCAGAGCGACCCTACCTTCATCTGTAAAGATGTAGCTCAGAAACTGAACGTCAAGAAGGAGTCAGTAAAACTCAAAATGTCTACAATGACATCAAAAGCAAAGGTTGTACCTAGCCAAAGGGTGGACGGTCTACAAGTAAGAGGAGTCCACTCTGACACTAAAATCAAACTCCCAGCAACCTACACCAGAGATTATATCCCATCAAATAAGTCCCATATATCCACAAGAGAAACGGCAAAGTCCTGGCCTCACTTACGACATCTGGCTGAAGAAATGTCTCCTGAGCTTGACTGTGAAGTAGGATTGTTGATTGGCTATGACTGCCCGCAAGCCTTACGTCCCAGAGATGTCATTTGTGGCAATGAAGATCAGCCTTTCGCACAGAAGTCTGCGTTAGGTTGGAGCATTATAGGCCATAAGAATGAAAGTGTCGACCAAGAAAGGTTGGTGGTGAGTCATCATATCATCACAAAGCAAGTTGTGCCATTTGACAAGAACCATGTCTCTCACAGGCCTACCACAAAGGAGATGGTAGGGTCAAGCTGCTTCACTGGGAAAAGGAAGCTCCCTAAAGAAGAAAAGTTTATGGTGGGAGAACTAAATGAAGACCCAGAACGGAAAGGAGCCCAGGTTCTAACCACAGCAAAGGAGGATCGCCTACAGACGTCTTCAGTTTGGATGAAAGTAAAGGTCACAGCAAGATACAAGAGTCATGGAAAGAAGCAGAAGACATGAAATGAAGATCCAAGGAAGCTGAAGAAACACCTACGCACATGCACACAGATCGCACACACACATGCAATATGTTTTATTGAGACTGGGAAAAAGTGATGTAAATAAGTTTGTTGACTACAATGTACCCTTTTTCAAGTTTTCAAGAATCACACAAAGTGTGATAGGTGGGAGTGTTACTGCAGCCATGTCAAGGTTTTCATGTTTCTGTATGTGTCCTTTTGGGGGCGTTGAGGGTTCTCAATTATGTGTCTTGGTTGCATCTGTGTTCTGATAATTAAGCTTGTTGGTTTCACCTGTTTGTGAGTGAGAGAGGGCAGAAGTCTCATTACATTGAAGGAGAGTGCACTGTGCAGATCACTGAGAGAGAGAGCTCTGTGCAGGAGGAAGAAAGCAGTTGGAAGGCAGAAAGCAAAGTAGACCAGAAGAAGTAAAGTAAACTAAGAGAAGTGAATGAAGTAAAGTGAACTATAAAATGTAAAGCAGAAGAAAGTTAGGAAATGTACAAGTAAGTACAAGAAATGAAGTAAAGTAAAATAAAATAGAGAAAAGAAGAGAAAACAAAGGGTTTTTCAAGAAAGACTGAAGGATCCAAGTCGACCCCCCCCCCTTTCATGTGCAAGCAAGCAAAGTGGTCAGTATTGTAATTGTTTGTGAAAGTTTATGTATTATTGCGAATGTAACAATATGTCCCAAGTTAATGTTTTGTATGTCAGTCTCGTGCGATGGATGGGGCCACATGCACCATATGTTGTACAAACTCTGTTCCTCCCCCCCGCAGCTTCCTCGAGTACTGACTTCTGACCGGTCACAGGTGCCACGTCACGTCACTGCCCCATGGGTAGGCAACTCGGCCTGGTGGAGATTGAGGGCTTTGCACTCTGAGTGCACTTTTCTAGTTACGTGAGTGCACTTTTCTAGTTACGGTATTTATATTAATAAATGTATTACAGCGTCAATGGAGCGAGTGCATCATTGAAATGCATTTTAACATGATCAAATTATATAAATATTAATGTATTTACTGTTGTGAAGGCAAACAATTTATGTGAGCAATTATTGTACTGACTTCAGTGACTTATGTAACATTGAGAAGGGAGCCTGGTGGCTCAGTCAGTGCACAGACTACTCCCTGAGTCCCTGTGAGTGGTATAAAGACCCACGTTTGAATCCAATCACAGCCCCCTCAATTACACCTCATTAAGACTTTGTGAAGCTGTGTTAATAATTATTGGTTAAGTTATGCGACAAAAATAAAACAAATCTCCATGAATTCATGGAGTGAGTTATTCATTGAAAATAAGATTTTTTGGGGGTACTCTCCTTTAAGTGTAGTGGCATACAGACGTTTCACGTTTGAATCTGTAAAGGAGCAGCGGATGATTGAACTTCTCACCACATCCCTAAGGGAGACACTAGCCACCCGTCTGAGAAAACTCATTTTGGAAGCTTGTATCCGTGATCTTATTCTTTCGGTCATGACCCACCCACATTTTATGATCATTAGGTGACAATAGGAACAAAGATTGACCAGTCGATGGAGAACTTTGCCTTCCGGCTGAGCTCTTTTCATCACAACCGTGCAGTAGGCCTACAGCGAACACAGCAGCGCTCCTGCTGCTGCTCTGATTCTCCAGCTGATCTCCCTCGTTCATTAACAAGACCCTGAGAAACAGCACTTGAGTGTTAATCACACAAGCTACACTGTCTCAGAAAACCACATTAGGAGTTCCGCCTTTTGAGTTCCAGCCCTTCCTTGAAGCCAACCTTACCTCAGTTGCACTGCCTCAATCCGTGATGCTCCAGGAGTTGTCCACTAAGTGGCAGATGGCTGTGAGCCATCAAGGTTACAGAAAGTACAAATTGGAGCCAGCTCCTAATTAAAAATCCCAACCAGTTGCAAGAGGTATTGATCCTGGATAATTTTATGGCTGTATGACTAGGATTTGCCTGGTCTCTTGCCTTTCTGCAGTGGTGGAAAAGTATCAATACTGCAAAGTAGAACTACTCCATTACAAGTAAAAGTCCGGAATTCAAAACAAAACAAACAAAAGCAATGGTCAAAATGTAGGCTACCTAAAGTACCAAAAGTAGAAAGTACTCACTATGTATGTCGCAAAGCTTACAATGGGTCACATTGTGAGCTTGTAGATCTGCTCTTTTCAAATGGCCGAAAAAGTTTGAATTGAATTGAATAATCGCAAAGTAACTAGTAACTAAAGTTTTCATATCATTGTAGTGGAGTAAAAGTACAATATTTGTCTCTGATTTGAAATGTAGTGGAGTAGAAGTAAAAGTACTGAAAATTGGACATTCTCAACTGAATTACAAATACCCCAAGTTACTTTACACCACTACTTTCTGCCACAAACGTGTTTAAATCAAGTGAGAGGAATAGGCCCACAGCCCATTAGCATGCTGCTAATAAAACTGCACAAGAGGTAAATTGGACGATTCAGTATATAAAAGACATACTCATTGCATAAGAACCAGCGAGAACTCTCAGGCCCACAGGCAGTGGTCGTCTTCCATCCATTAATCCCTCATACTAAATGGATCGCAGGGAAGGCTGCCTCCTGTATCTTCCCCAAGTAGAGGGATCACCCTGCTATACACTGAACACTTTTAAAAGCAGATTAGAAACCTTTCTTTTCACTACAGTACATAATATATGACTGAGATTGTGTGTTTGTTTCGGTTATTGTGGGATCTGTTCTATTCTGCACAAATTATGAAATCCCGGCCGCCAGGGCTAAACTTAATTTTTTTTAACATATTAATCATAATCATTCATCATAATGATGATTACAATTCAGCTTTTTTCCCTTTTTGAGGGGCGCTAGCCCCTCCTATATACAGCTTTTGTCCCCACACGTCTCATATTTGCCATTGACAATGAAAGGAGAAATTTGGTCATATGTGCCTCAAATATGGCGTAGATTTGTGGCAACACAAACATGCCATTGACAATGACTGGAAAATGTATGTCATATGTAGACGAGCAAATCGGCTAACCAATCACATAAATTCAGTTCATGAGATGATGTATGATGATGTATAATGATAAAAGCGCCCCTCACTTCACACAGGTGTGATTTTTATGTCACATTTCACATAACTGTCATGTTGTTCTTTGTGAGTTCATTTGTAATAACTGCCCTACAGCTCCTGCTCCCAGACCAATAAATAATTTATTTGACAACTATAAAGACTGATAAAACTAGAATGATTGGATGCAGGGTAGAATCACTTCAAGTCAGGTTTATTTATGTATAGTACATTTCATATGACGACATCATCTACGAGAAAATGGTCTTAATGGTTTAGAAGCACACAGGCAGGTACAACAAACCACATTTTGTGCCACTAAAGGCTCGTTGCTGGCTTTTAAAAGCCACTGGAGTTCTTCCAGATGCAGGTTTCCCTGGCAGCTCTGCACAAACAAATGGGTGTGTGTCTAATGAGAGGCTTTTAAGGGATATTGATTTTGTCTTCTCCTTTGCCATACTAAGTGTTACTGGCTGCTTTGCCCCCTTGACATATATTCGTACAAGTAGGCCTATAAGTATGGGGAGGACATCTCTTTTTGCTCTGAGGAAGTGATCACATTGATACACTTAGCTTTTAGATTATTTCAAGCAATGGTGAGTTAATTGGCTAACCCAGCCAGTCTAATTTCCTAGAAAGGGTAGTTCTGATCTTTTGTTATGACCTTCAGGATACATCATAGCCCACCCAAGCCCTTTAAACCGATGTACATCATTCATCGGAATATCTGCAGTGTAATCCATTTTGTGCAGACCCTCCCCTCCCTCATATTCCTCAGAGCGAACCGCTTTGAAATGCAAGTCAGCGTTTTCGACTTTGTGTGACCAGTGCCCAAGGCTGTCATTACACTAATGCAGTACTTCCATCCATTCCAAGAAAGGATCTACCATCAGAAAAAAGGCTTGTTGAGGACTGTGGAGAACCTCTAAGATGTTCTCCACATCTAGAGTCTAGAGATCTTAGGATAATTGACTGCCCTGCATTTGGTCCCATCATGTCTGGTTTCAAATTAGGTAAATCACTCATCATTGTATAGGTCTGTAGGTGAACAAAGAAAAAACTAACTTTATCCACAAACCCTACATTATGTAGTGGAAATCTGTCAAAGTGAGCGTGATGCTTGAATACTCTATGTCTATCTATGTTTATTTTTACCATAATCCTTCTATTAACACTAGCATGACTGAAGTAAAATCAGACAGAAGTAGCATGTGCTTGAATTCATATTTAGAAAATGTTTCAGATGTCAAACATTTCTGAGATGATGGAATGGTGATGGATGATGACTGTCATGGAAGGGGAACATTCTGAAAGCTTCATGGGCAAAGATAATCAACTTCAAAATCTCAAAATTAAAAAAAACAGTCAAAATGACCTGAATTAATTAATGTGCCTGTTTGTCTTATCTGGCAAGTACTCTTAAGTAGTACTTTATATGCTAGCATAGTAACCATACTGTATACAGAATAGCATAATTTATCTTTTTGGTGTTCAAAGCCTAATTGCTATCAATTCAAGCTGTAGCACTGTCTATTTTGAGCAATGCAAATTGTGTGATGGCATACTTCAACAACTATAATAACAGCTGGCTGGTGTCGGGCTGACTATCACAGCTGGTGTACGTCTCAGTGTTTGAGCCAAACTCCAAGAGCCATCAGTAAAGTAAAGTATACCAAACCTTCATACTTCAAGTGTAGTCATAAAGTGTCTGTAATTAGTTTTTTTCTGTTAAAAATCATGTAACCACAGTAAACAGAAATTAGACAAGGGACTGTTGTATAAATAGAACTTGATTTGCCTCTCTTGAGGTTACACATCTATAAGCATTTAAAAGTATCCGTAATTCATCCTTGGTATCAATCAACAATCTGTAAACAGATTACATATGGTGTAAACACGCATCACATGATCAGAGCTCAACCGAAGCCGGACAGGTGTAAATGCAGCCTGCTTAAATTTGATACAAAGTAGGGCTGCTGCAACTATCAATTATTTTCTGTCAACCTTTTTTTATTGATCGAAAAACCGAGAAGCACTTTTTAAAATGTGTTTTATTTATTTATTTTTAATAGATTTATTTTATACTTGTCTACATTGATTAGTCTGATTAACCACTAAATCCCTATTTTAGTCTTTGTTGTACAACAGAGTTGCACAATAATAACGGAAATAAAATCTAGATCAACTATATTTTGTCTCTTTTAAAAAAGATTTCAAAAGAAAAAAAACAAAAAACGTTTATGTTTATTTGTTATATTTGTGTTCAATAATTTTTTTTATAATCGATTATTCGATTAACTGACATCCTATGAACATCCCTGAACCTAACATCATCCCCTTGGTTAGAGGCCTACTGCAGACCAACAGTACACACATCCTCCCTGATAAAGACAGCGTCTCTTTTTCTTGAGGCGATTGAGGAAAGTCCAACTTTCCCACCAGACTCTGGAAAACTTCTATCGCTGTACCATCGAAAGTACACGTATGCCTTTTTTTTGCATCGTGCCTTTTTGTATTGCATTGGATTGATGCCAACAGATTCATTTGTACACTTGTGTTCAATGACAAAATAAAATCCATCCATCCATCCATCCATTCACCACAGCCTCAAGTTAGGTTGACATATTGGTAGTATTGAAAATAACTTTGAATGTCCAATATAGGCTGAGGGACTTTAGTTTTGACCAGTGGTTCCCAAAACTTTTCAGGTCAAGGACCCCCAAATTGACACTAATTAGCCCCATTTGAAGAGATATTCCAGGGACCCCCATAAGAGAAGATTTGTATGGCTCTAGCAGTGATTCTCAACCCGTTTAATTTCAGGGACCCTTGACATGCATTAGTCTACGGACCCCCATTTAATGTCATTTCTATCTCTGGGACCCCCAATTTATATTGTAAAATCAATGTAAATTTTACTGTGTACAAATGGAACCAAATGGACCAGTTTGGTTCCATTTGTAGACTCTCAGAGTTACAGACCCATAAGGGTCCATTTGGTTCCAAACTATAATTTAGCTGGGGACCCCCTGGAACTCCCTCAAGGACCCCTGGGGGTCCCCGGACCCCACTTTGGGAACCACTGCTTTAGACAATAGCTGACCAACAACGACCTGACATAAACACAGAATGCAGATAGCCAGCTAGCCCAAATCGTTCATTATATGCAGATGGTTATCCAGATACAGATTATGTTAATACAAGTTATGGGGCCTTAAGAGCTTCTTCAAATGGATGAACTCCAGAATAATAAGAATAATCCCTTGTGAGATTATTCGTATTCAGCTAAACCTTTTGGGTATTTACTGTGTGCTATACTGATAAGCAGATCAACCTGGTATTTGGAGTCCAATCCTAACTTCCTTTTGTTGTTGAGGTTTCTGAGGTTGCTGATGACAACTCAAGATTAGGTACAAATGCGTTGGCCAGCCTATTGACATGGGAACTCCTTGCCACGGTGCACCAGTTCTGAAAATTGCTTCCGGCAAGGACACTCACAGACTCTATTTATATTCACAATCCCGTCTTTTGTTTGAAAGTGTTTTTTTGTTTTTACCAAACTCAATTTTCTTTGTTTGATTTCTCTGTGTGAACAGTCATTTTGGGAGGTCAAAGTTGCTTTTTTCTGATTACTTTGCTTGCGCCCCACTGAGGAGGATCTCTTAGGACTAAGTGAAGTGTAGAAGTTGTTTTGTCAGTGGTGGACAAAGTATGAAGTACTGAAGTAAATAAATACCCAATTACACTTTCAAGAGTTTAGGGCCAAAATATACATATGGGAAAAGTGTGCAGTTTTTATATTGCACCACATACTAGAACACAGTCCCCGAAAACGGCAAGTGTGCTTCAATCTCAGTTTAACCTTTCTGTTTGCTGTTGCCTTTTATTGAGATTTATTTATTTGTTCATTATCCTTCTGCACTCTAATTATTACTCTTACTTTATTGTTGTATATTTTTTGTTCCAACTTCTTTTGTCTTACTAGTACTACAGTATGTTATATTGTGTTTTTGAGGGCCCCTCCTATGGTTTAATGTTTGTTTTTAGTTCAATGTTTGTTTTAAAAACGCCATTGACAATGACAGGAACATTCATTTTAACCCGAACACAAACATTAACAAATAATTTTCCTGTACCCAACACAAACATTAACAATAAAGAGAATTTAATGTTTGTTTGTTTTACATGGCCATTACATCACCTAATCAACACGAGTTAGACTTTAATATATTAGCGCCCCTCACTTCACACGGATGTGATTATTTTTCTCTGTGTCCTGAATAGGTGTTCTCTTCTTTAACTTTTCTCTTTTTTTCCTGAATTCCAATGTCCTTTTTATCATGCGTTTTCTTTCTGTATGCAGCTTCTTTGCATGCAGCATGCTACTGCATGCAAGGCTGTCCCCCTCTAATCCCCAACTCAATCAGCCAAAACTCATACACGTGTGCCCAGGGACACTGGTATCAGATGATTAGCAGTGCTGCTGACTATGACTGATTGAAAATAAACAAACCTAACGCATTCAATTGAGCATTCTTAAATGTCACTGGCTCAGTACGTAAGATACAAGTTTCACTGTTTTGACAAAATTAATTAGACCCAGCTGGAAGCGAAACAATTCGATGTCTTAAAGGACCATGTCCAGTAGACCTAATGATGTAGTGGTTATAAGGAGGAACCCTGCTGTTGGAAGCACATGCACATAATGCAAATCAAAATGCTGACTTTGCCTTCTTTCCCGTGTCTCCCTTGGTTTCTGTCGTAAACGTATTGGTTGGTTGGTTGATTGATTGATTGATTGATTGTCCATCCCCTTGTTCCACTCCCTTTTATAATGTGTTTAATCACACGACGGATTCTTTGGTCTTATTGAGTATAGCTGTGACATTGAATGGATTACTTATTGAATGGCTTCAACTATTATAGAGCAAATTGCACGTGGGTTGCTCTCCATGGTGCTGAAGTCCTCCTACCTCATATATACGTTTCGTTGTAAGTAGATTAATTTGATCCCATTCGTCGTGTAGGGAATTTATTTTTACTTTAAAGTATAGCAAACAAAACTTGATGAAGTTAGGTCATATGGCAACTTAAGCGCAAATTCAGATAAATCTCACACATTTAAACAAAACATATAGGCCTATGGATGTGTGACCAAGCAGCCAACATATAGACCAACAGGATCAGCTGGCATATAGCGGTATAGGGATAAATACACTTTTTATTCACAAGTAAAAATGTTAACAGCAAACATCCAGAAACACAACTTCTGCTGTAACATTAGCAAGCTTGTCTGACTGTGGTGTTTAAAGGCCTTGATCTCGTCTTTGTGGGAAGAAATCCTGCAATAGGCCTGTTACTTAATCTGATCATGTGCATGAATCATGATTCTGATGCGTGGTTTACAATTAAGCTACCGATGAATCAGGCAGATGGCGTATACGAAAATATATAATCATGAGAAGGAATCGTCTGAAACTGAAATCAAATTCACTACCATTTGTCCTTTCTTCAGTTTAACTTACTGATTGGGGAGTCCTTTTAAGCGTAACGTCAGTGATTGTCGCGGCAAAATCTATAATAAAGCACTGCTGGGTCCAGAGCAGCTATATGTTGCATGCCTCCACCGGGAAAATGTCTTCATATGCAGGCGGTTGTTCGCTGGGGAGCGGATACGAAAAGGGATAGGAACGATTGAGCTCTGGATCCGTGGGTGAGTAACCCGGGAGCTCAATTGACGGGTGTCCCCTGCATTGTACCGAAGCACCTGTCTCGTCAAACACATGGAAAACACCCAGATTGATGTAGGACACCGGTTGGAATTCAGACGAGGAAAAGTCCCGCTCCTCGTTGAAAACGATAGCCCCCGTACTCCGCCTCAACTGTGATTGCCTGTTTCTGTAAAACTGCGCCGTTTTATACCGTTTGATTATCACCAGGTTCATGAGCCCAATGATGCATTCCAGTGTGCAAAGAACTGTCGAGATGACCAGACTTCGCTGGTAAGCTCTCAGCTGCTCGCAGACGGGGTTCACGACCTGCAGCGCGCGGAGGCAATAGTGTGAATATTTCCGCTCCACCAGAGAAACGGTGTCTCCGTCCACCACCGCGCCGGAGAAGGCTGTGAGAACTCCCAGCAGGAACACCAGCACGCCGACGAGGGAGAAATTCTGGCAGCCCGGCTTGTCCGTGCAGCAGAGCAGCGCGAACCCCAGGAGCGCCTGCCCGATCGCCACGAGTATCCCGGAGTAGAATGCCCCGGCCGCAGCACTGAGGTGGAACTGCACCTTCACCGCGGAGCCCAGCGACATGCATCTCAATCCCACGACAACTTCGCACACGGCGCACACGAACAGGAGCAGGCTGGAGACGACGGTGCACAGTCCTTTCCCACTCAACTTCATTATATTCCACCACCTCTGCTGCCGCTCTCCTGGATCCTTCTCCCTCCCTCATCCTCCTTTGTCCTCCTCGTATCCCCGCGAAGCACTCGCAGCCTGGTGGGACATTATATGATGTGCCACTGCTCTGCTGCCTGCTGTTCAAACGGCTGAGCTTCAGTTCGTGCTGTTGCGTCTCTTTCACATCCCGCCGCTGCTTCAGGAATATATAAATATTTAATGGGAAGAACGCGTTATCTCTGCAGCCGACTATCGATTAATCCATATTAAACTACATGCTGGGTGTGATCCTCCTGCCCTGCCCACCCACAGCATTAGTCCGGAGAAGCTCACTCACAAAGTTTTTTTTATTTTTTTTCTCGTTGCTTGAGAGTGCAGAGTCTTCCAAGTCACCAGACTGAATGTTTTTGTTGGCAGTGGGTGGGTGGGTGGGTGGGGGGGGAGGGAGGGGGTTGTGTTGCTATGTAGCCTACCACCTGCAGTAACCCGTGGGCTGTACTGCCATAGGAGAAATAAGCAAATAACTTATATGCAGGCTACGAGAGCAAATTGCATGTGGGTTGCTGTCCGTGGTGCTGAAGTGCTACTTCGTCCACCGTGTGTTGCTCGCCCAAAAAAGAACGAAAGTCCGAGCGTTGCGCCGCATCCGAGCTCGTACGGTACGACTATAAGTATAGGCTTTAAAATTTCAGACTAAGAACAACCTCAACATATAGAAGCATTTGATAACTTGAATCTGAGGGATGTTGTTTGCCATTTACAAGTTTATTTGACACTAATGGGACTAAATTATCGGTAATTGGTCGTTTCTTAGAATTTTGGATTAAGCCAAGGGCACAACTGAAGGAGTTGCCTCACTTGCCTGCCAGTTGTAGGCTGTTGCTCGTCATGGGTAGGCTATCAGGGGGAAATGGTGTAAGTAACTGAACATCACACCCTTCAGAATGATCCTCCCAAAATCCAGCCTTATTGGATTTGGTGGGATGTTGTCTATTCTCAGCACATTGTGATATGTCTACCGAAATATGATCTATCATCTGGACTGGTAACCTAATATTATGTGCCACTTTTTCCAACCAAGTTTCAGGCTTGCGTGCAATTGAATTTCATGCCACTGTGAACTTAAACCATATCCATCTTGTATTTAGGCCTACGTAACGTCATCCATCCAGCTTATACTGTATATTAGGCAACAAACCATGCAGTTACATTTCTGTGATTGCTCAATACTCAGCAATTAATAGTTACTTCAATAGCTTGCAGTGCAAATTGGTTAGGTATTTTGAGTTTATGCTGCTGTTTTGAGCATTGTGGGTTGTAGACACTTTAATAAATGATCAGAACTGTGGACAGCCGAGTCGTTTGAGATGTATTGCAGTCATTAATGGCCAGCCATACTACCCTGCTATTGTTTGCTATTTAGAAGCTAGACAGTATCAGGTCTGGTCAATACTCGGATGGCAAACTGCCCAACATCGCCAAGTAGGTTGCAAGTTTTCTTCTCTAAGACCAGAGGGCAGTCCTGCGTTTCTATAGGTAATACAGTATGACAGAAAACTTAATGTACTGTGTAAACAGCTGCTGCCAAATCGTTTGATAGATAAATTAGGTTTAATAAATAAATACAATATATGAACTCAATTACAGGTTAGATCAATAACTAACCTGTAATTGTGTTAATATATTTTACAGTTTAATAAACTATAGTGTCAATTACAAGACTTGGTCCTTTGTTAGGGTGACTCAAAACGTGAAAATTAAGACACCTGACCTGAGGTATGCCAACTTTATGCGTGGATGGCAGCGGTTAGAGTTGAAATGGAGAAACATCTCCATCTAGTGGCGCTCATGTGTAGCTTCAGAGTCCGGGACAAAAAACTGTTGAACATGCCTGAGTCCTAAACCAAACATCAACCTCTCAGGCCCTGAGAGATTGATCGTTGGTTAAGTTTCCGTTCTGAAAACCTGGCTTTCTTTGGAATCTGTTGCATCCAGCTTCCAAACATCAGAAACTATAGACCTTTCCTGTCCTATCCATCTCTAGACATTAAGAGAAATAGTGGTGATGGGATGGAGTGGCAATGTATCTGGGCGAGTGGGCATAGATAAAGTAAATGTATTAAAGAAAGAAGGGTTGTGGGTGTCAGTGATTAGAAGGATGTCTCTCTTACTGGCATCTTGGCAATACAGTTTTTATTTTTAGTTTCCATAACACTTCTTACAGTTCCCATGGCAATCATGTTTATTTCTGGAAATAAAGAACATTACAGTAGTTAGACTAGTTTGACTCATATTGCCAGCCATGAAAGTTAAGCTCACACACATTGCAAAAAATCACTGATATAATAGCTGGATATATTTCTCAATATTCCAGCTAAAGTTGGCATTTGGAGGTCCTCGTGAGCTTGACACGATCTTTACATTATGGCAACTCAAAAACAATACTTGAGTATTCTATATTAAACAGACCATGGTGAGGATATAAGCTATGAAAAATCAAAGTCTTTTTTTAATGGTTAAACATTACAAAAACAATCAATGCAAAACAATTAGTCTAAAAAGCCATTGTTACGTCTGAATGTCCTAGGCTAATCAACTAGGAGCTATGTTGTTACCAACAATAATGAGTAAATGCCGTATAAACAGATGGGAGTGACAATGGTTTTTCTGTGTTGTAGACACCTCAGCTCAGGTGTTGCAGGCCAGAGCTGGGCCATCAGAAGCACCAGCACATCCATATTTACTTTCCAAGCAACGGCCCAGATATAGCCAGTACTCCCTCCGAATGGTGTCCTTCTCCTTGGCCAAGCTTTGACAAATCTTTTGATGAGGGAAAGCGAAGGGACAACATAAGAAAGGTAAGGTGCCACAGATCATATGTAATGTGTAACATTAAGACATTTTAGATCGTGAATTTCAAAAACTAAATGTAAATGTTTTTTAGGCTATTTAAGGATCCCTGGAGAACCTGCTGTAAACCTTAGTGTAATGTAGCTGACATGTGCATCAACTTATAAATAAATAAGTTGCAATGCATGCAACAATTGCCATACAGTACATCACTCCATCCACAGTGCACTGCTGCATATTTTAACAGTAATGAATTCTCTCATTTGAAATGAGTGAACTGAATGTGAAGTGCTATTTATACAGATATACTATACTTCGTGCTCTGAAAGAGCAGATCTGCAAGCTCCCAAAATGTCAATGTCACGATGCAATGCATGTTGAGATTGTAGATATGCTAGTTTTGTAAATTGTGAAATGTACACATCCAATTCATTCGGATGCAGGTTCATTTCAGAAATAAAAATCACACCCGTGTGAAGTGAGTGGTGCAACTCCGTGTGGGGGTCCCCAGGGGATCCCCGAAAGTTACAGAAAGTTACAGGAACGCGACCAGGGTGCCGGCCCGGTTTTGGCGAGCCGCCCTGCGTCCAAAACGGTCGAGAAATGACAGAGTTACAGTGTGGGGGACCCCAGGGGGTCCCTGTACTGTAACACCCCAAACCATCATATATACACAGTTATGTGTGTGTGTGTTAGGCTGCACAACAGTGATACTTGGTTGTGAAAACCAACCAAAAGCTATTTTCGTGCTCGGACACACCCAGGGACACACATAGCTGACCCATAGGAGTGGTTGCACCACTCAAAAAATGTGCACACACTGCTCTTGCTCAGCAGCATAAGTTTATTTAAATTGACCGACATTTCGGTCCTTTCTGGACCAGCAATAGGAGTAGGTGTCCAAAGTTGTGGCTGGGCCAACCAAACAATGTGCCTAATGTCCTCAAAGTCACGCATCCAACAAGCTTTAAACTGAGTATATTGGACCTTCCGTTCCAGAGAGGATGGTCAAACATCTTGAAAACGGCCATTAAAATGTGTCAATTTTTATTATCATTACATTTTTTCCCAGGCTGAGAACTCTAGTTTAATGTGGGCCCAGTCATAAATGACTGTCATTGTAATGCAAATGAAAGAGATGTACTAGCTCTACTTAACTACTGTACCATCCATGTTAACCACTTGGTAGCTAAACAGACAGAATGAACCTTGCTGCACATCTGAAAAAGGAGTTATGTGTTTTGTTCACAGCTTGTTGAAATGCAATGCATTTGTATGTGACTTTAATATGGTCCGAAAGTACATTATGATAGGTAGGAGATGTAGTTGGCCCTTAATTCTTTTCTAATTTGGCCCCCTTTGAAAAATGTTTGGACACCTCATTATGAGTGTCTTCAAGACACACTCAATGCAGGTCCAAGTAAAAAGCAGAGTGCAGGATTTTCGTTAATGAAATGTTATTCATGATTGCTTCACCTAATAATATGACCCAAAACAGGAATGCCAGGTTGACTTGAAAGCCCTTACCTCTAGGGCCTTGCTTAAGGTTTCCTTTTGGTTGTCGCTTTCCAAGACATCGTCATAACAGTCAACAAGAAAGGCCAATAGGTAAGGTGAACAGTGCGTCTCCTTCAGCTGCAGGACCTGATCCAACAGGCCTGGATGTGACGATAATCCCCGATCCTGCAGAATCCTGCGACAAATAAATTATAATATTGTTAAACGGCCGATTCGCCAACCCCACCTAGGGTATGGGCGCTGATGACGCGGAGGAGAGAACACGCCCCCAGCATCCACCGGTGTCCCCGGAGGGAATCGAACCCAGGACCTTCTATTATGTATTATGTGAATACAATATTTTGTTACGTGCAGATTCATGCTTTGGCTCCAGTTTCTTCACAACTTACCCTTTCAAGTAGTTCCATGTGCTTTCATTGTGGGGGGCCTTCTTGATCTGATTCAAACAATATCTTGTACAAGAAAAGAAAAGAAAGTGATTGAAAGAAAATGTGACACTGTAGCATGATGAAGTTGATATATGAAAAAGATAAGCGGTTTCTGCCCGATATGAGCCACATTTATAATAGCACGTCACTCAATATACCTCAACATCTGGATTGCAAAGAAAGTTACTTACTGAACCTCTCTGTCCATTATGGCAGGATCAGAGTAGCCTGTAGTGCGAGATATAACAAAATGCCTCTGATTCCATGCCGAATTATTTCTCACGTCTTCCTCCAAAAGCCTTTCCACAAACTCTAGCTCATCGTCCCACAGTTTGTATTCCTGGATGTTGGATGAGAACGGTGAGCAAAATAGTAAAAACACTAATTCAAGGCAGGGCTTTAGTCCCTTACAAACAAATAGCCTACCACTTGCGACCACCCAGGCACAATTTCTTGACATTCCTTCCAAGCTCTACTAAAGACTCGTGAAACCTACCTGTATGACCCACTGTCTATGCTGCCAGGCGTGGTAGTTCTTCGCATCTTGGCTTAAAATCTCAGCAATGAACTCCAATTCTTCTGTTGGGTCGTTCAACCACTCGACCACCATTCGTCTATGATGCCTGGAATAATTAGTTTTTAAAACAATCGTGTTGACTTGTTTGTCAAAACCCTGATTCTAATCTCAAGAGATTATTCATCATCATGGCAATACAAAATAATAATTTAAATCAGGTATCCTTCATACCCTCCTTTTCCGTAAGTATGCCACGCTGGGCAAGACCTACACTGTAGAGTAGACGGTATCGTTTTTTGGGGGCGTTAGTTGCAGGATTTGGGCGGAAGTACAGCTCAAGTAAATGACGCTGACGCTTTACAAATGTGTTGTGATTGGTCGAACAAATATCGTATCCGGGGTAAATACATCTGACGGATGTTCTGACCCGACACCTCCGCCGATACAGTCTCTGCCTTAGGTTGTGACCAGGCGTTTCTCTTCGCAGATGAGTTAGGGTCGATTCATACTCCTATTTTAGAGCCGAATAAAAGTCGGTTCGGCGCTGTAGAGCCTACAATTTGACGTCATTTGAGGTTCGGGGGGGCGGGTACCGTCCTAAAGTCGGCTCTTCGGTGCTACTGAAATTTTCTGACGAGCCGAAATCATTTTGGCACTACAGCGCCGAAACAGGAGTATGAATCGGCCCTAAGCCTGCGACTAAGGCTATAATTATGCAAGAAAGAAATGTATTGTGTATAGCATCACATTTGACTGCATTCGGTAGAGCTCACCAGACTTGGTAGTTTTTGGGCTGGTCCTCGATGATGGCTGTAATGTAGCTCATCTCTTCCCTCAGGTCTTTCTCTAAGCTCTGCAGTAACACACGCCTGTAGTGCCTGCAGATTACCAATACCACACACACAAGTACATTGACTAGAATCACAGCTCATGGCAGGCTTTTTACCATTACTTCATATTATTGTACTACAGTGGTGGAACCGTGGAAGTAACTAACATTTACTTAAGTGCTGTACGTACGTAATTTTGATTACTGGACTTTTACTTGTAACGGAGTATATCTACATTGCAACATTAGTACTTTTACCTAAGTAAAGCATGCAAGTATTTTTTCCACCACTGTTACTAGCCTGGCTAGGTTTGTGCCATTTTCAGACAAAAACTTATTTCTTTCTTTTGTAAAAAATAGAAAAAATAGCAGATAGATTACACATATTGCTGGGACTCCCCATTGTCAAAAATAAATTGAATAAATAAAATTTTAAAAGTGACTTTTCTGTATGCTTACCACACTGTGTAATTTGCAGCATTCAGCTCAATAGCATCTGCAGTTAATGCAAATGCCCGATCACTTTTTTCATCATTCTTCAGCAATGCACGGAAATAATCATATACATCTGTGACTGTGGGAGAAATATGAATCATTCATGAGTAGTCAAAATATGTTTTTGTAAACACACATTTTTAACTGTGTTGATTAACATAACATTTTCTCTGTAATTTGATTAACTGATTAATTGAAAACGTGGCCTGCATGTTTTACAGGCATCAATTTGCTAAACTCTTGAAGTCACGAGTTGCTGTAAACAATTTCTGACAATCTGATTGATTGATTGAATACTTTATTAACAGTTTGCAGAAAAAAGCAAGGAAAGGACAGTTAAATATAAGGTCTGCTAAGGATTTGGTCCTTCATATTCAATAGATAGGACATCACAATTATTTCAAAAGTGAAAGTGATTGTGAAAGCCTGCCCGAGTTGATCTAAAACTCGTTGGCATGTCACAGTGTCACTGTTCTAAACTACAATCAAATTAATGGAATTAAACCATCTCACACTTTTCAGAATAGGCAATCTTCACAACAGGATTTGGTCCATCGTCTTGGGGAACAGGCTCCAAGTCTGCCCACTCTTTTCTATCTCTATGAAGAGAAATGCTGTGGGTTAATGTATAAATGCATTATGCATGAACCAGATTATGAATAAACCAGTAAGACGCCTTAAGTTAAAGGCGACCGCAGGGCTGAGACACTACCGGAATAATGTCACTTCATTATGTCAGGACTACAGCGGAGCGGACAGACAGTGAAATCTCTACCGAAGTCCTGATGTCACTCGCTCATCCCCATGTCCTCCACGGCCGTAGAAGTTTCATTTGAAATAGTCTCATAAGCATTGTGGTCCAAAAATAAATAAACTGTCTCAGCGATATTAAATGTCCCGAAACATTTAACAAATAGCGGCCGTGTGTGTGTGTAGTGGCGTGTCGCCCGTGTGTGTGTTATAACAATATTGATGTAACTAAGAGATTTGACGAGTTAGCTATATTTTATATACAGAGATTTAGAAGGAATAAGCTAAAGTCGTGATGTGACATTTCCTGGTTTAATGCAGGGTTGCTTAGATCTCCGCTGTTACTCCGGAGCTGAGTAGCTGACACTTTTTATGGAGTCAGTGGGCTGTGGCTAGCAGCATTACATAAAACGTGACAGGCTTGGTTGGCCCATAGAAAGATATGCAAGCACTACAGGCAAAGCCAGTACAGGAAGTGTGACAGGCGAAGTGTGACAGGGGAAGTGTGACAGGCTTGAGCATTACAGGCTTCCTGCACGTTTACATAGTAACTGCGGTCACAAGCATCCAAACACAGTGATGGATCTTTCATCATTAAGCCTAATTCAGGATTAGAAAACAAATAAGAGTTAAATCATACATTTGCGTACTGTTATTTAGGAAACGGCGGCCAGTCTCTAGAACTAAAACTGGCTATTATCTTAGATTAGTGCTAACTGGTTTCTAGATCAGTCACCCAGTGGTTCCCAAAGTGGGGCCCGGGGACCCCCAGGGGTCCTTGAGGGAGTCCCCAACCAAAATGGAACCAAATGGACCCGTTTGGGTCTGTAACTGAGTGTATAAATGGAACCAAATGGAGTTAAATTAACATTGACTTTACAATATAAATTGGGAGTCCCAGAGATAGAAATGCAATTAAATGGGACTCATTTAATAAGGGACTGTAGCCTAATTCAAATCAAACTTGGGGACCCTTAAAATGAAAATGTTTGAAAATCACTGCTAAAGCCGTCAAAATCTTCTTATGGGGATTCCTTGGCACGTTTCTAATGGGGTTCGTAGGCTAATGAGTAACATTTTTGGGGTCCTTGACATGAAAAGGTTTGGGAACCCCTGCTCTAGATAAACTGTCTAGTACAGTAGTAGCGCTGGTGGGGGGATTAATCCTGACTCCGAGAGAGAACGCCGATGATGATAGTACTGTAGCCTACCTGTAGAAGACATATCGATACGGATCGATGTCATAATCAACTCCGTGGAGGACATGGACCTCCGCGTCTGCTTCGTTATCCTCTTTGAGTTCTAAAGATTCATTTGACGTTGTTTCAAGACCTGACATCGCTGCTAACGTGCTAAAAAGAAACACTGCTAGTTTTGCGTCGGAGCTTTCAGCGTGTGGGCCGGACGTCACTTCTGGTTGAAGCTCGCCGAAAATAGCCGATCTACAAGCTCACCACGCGTTGCGATGTGATGCGTGGTGAGCTTGTAGGTCGGCTATTGGGGGGCACGCGACACCGTCATACGATGAGGAAGTAGCAGGCTGGATATTACGACTACCAGTATGTAGTTCAAAATAAGAAGCAAATTGAACAATAATGTGTGTTTTTGAATTAATAAATAAATAGCCTAGTATAATAACGTAAACGTATTTGGAATATGTTGTACACAACATTAGCCTTGGATCAAAACTATCATAGATGTATTTTTATCAAAATGTCAAAATGGATAAAATCACTTGATTGATTGATTGAAGTATTTATTAACATTATGCAGAATGGGTACATTTCAAACGAAAGCACTTGATCTGATAGATAGACTTGATAGTCTTGATCCAAGGCTAATGTTGTGTACCCTAATATTAATAGTATATCTCTAATTGTAATAAAGAAGACTAAAAGAAGACTGAGTGAAAACAGTTTAAGTAGAAAGTAAGATTATCAAAATGTACGATAGTCTTGATCTAAGGCTAATTGCGAACCATAATATTAATATTATAATTATCTAAAAATGTATTAAAGAAGACTGAAGACTGTTTATGTAGAACAGTGGTTCCCAAACTTTTTCATGTCAAGGACCCCCAAATTGACACTAATTAGCCCGCGGACCCTCATATAATCCCCATTTGAAGAGATAATGCCAAGAGACCCCCTCGAGAGAACATGGGCTATAGCAGTGATTCTCAATCTGTTTAATTTCAAGGACCCCCAGTTGGGTTCCATTTGTACACTCCCAGAGTTACGTACACCCATGGGGTCCATTTAGTTCCAAACTACAATATATTTTAGTTAGGAATATTTATAATTCATATTTACAATATAAATTGGGGGCCCCAGAGATAGAAATGCACTTAAATAAGGGGGTTGTCATATGCTGCTACAAGAGGGCGACATTCCACTCTTGGCGCGTGTCGCATTTATTTTGAAAACCCCAAACCGGAAGTATTTGCTAGCTAAAACCGTAGGCAGCACTTTGCTCTCTCAGGTTACGAAGAAGAGAAAGACAAGCAGAGTCAGAGTACAACAACAACACAACCAGCGAAAAGGTAGCGTTTAGCAGGTCGACAAGTTGTCGACAACGTTAACCGTTCAATTACAGATAACTAACGTTATTCTGGTAAAAAAACAAAAACAATGATATGACATGACTTATTTATTCTCAAGACGGACAACATTATCGTTCTCTGCTTAGCATTAGCTCCAGTAGTAGCCTTGTGTGGCTGGCTACCAAACAAGACACAACAGGCATGGAGACTCGGGGCGCAGAAGACATGTTCGACTTTCGTCGGTAAGTTAACGTCAGCCTCGGACGCCTCGCTGTCATAGCTTATAATAAGATGTTCAGGTAATATGGCCTCTACAGAACAGCCTAAAGGACTCTTCAACAGGGCGTCCGAGACCCCTAGGGGGTCCTCAGAGCTACTACAGGGGGTCCCCCAAAGTCTTTGTGTGATGGGTTTCTAAGGGAGTGAGGCGGACAGAGCAATGCAATATAACATGAATTAATAGAGAAGCTAATGTGTAACAAATGAACCAAATAATTTAGATAATTGATGCCTGTAAAAAAGTTTAATCTGCAACACAATTTGATACAATTATGGGTCCCTGCTTCATCTCTCTCTCAGCTAGCAGGTCCTTAGGGCTGAAAAAAGGTAACCTTGAAGACCCATTATCTAAAACAACCCGTTCTATACCGGCTGCTCTAATGTTGCCGTTAAGTTAAACATGCATTGCTGCTTTATTTCCAGAATCTTATGAAAAAAATCTTACCAAATTATTCAGTCCTGAACTAACATTATAATTGATGGCGACGTTAACGTTACAGTTTGCTAAGAAAGTACATAATGCATGTTTTGCTATTGTGGCAGTGTACAACATTTCCCTTTTTAATCATTTCTGTGCAGGTTTCCCAAAGATGGGCTTGTGCTCTTACTTCTGGTGATATACTCTCCAATTGGCCTTTGTTTGATGTTGCTGCGAATTTTCATTGGTGTTCATGTGTTCTTGGTTAGCTGTGCTCTGCCAGAAAGTCTTCTTAGAAGGTAAGTACATATAAGTAATGCATGTGTATCCCATTAAGACCTACAAATGCCTTCTAAATCAGTAGTTCTCAAACTGTCAAGCTTTTTCAAAAAATAGCTGATGTACAAGCTTGCAGCGTGGTCCCATTTTTGCCAACACAAAAATCAAACTTGTGCAAATAATAGTTATTGAGCATGCACTCTGTTTGTTACAGTGCATTGCACTGTATTTAACAATAACTAAAGTTAACTGGAATAATAAATTAAGCTTTACAAAAAGAACATTTATACAGAAATTCAGAAAACAAAACATCCATAGTTTTATTGTTAATTTATTTCATACATAAGCCTATTTTGTGATGATATTAAAGCTATAGGAGGAGAAGAGGACACTGGAGCAGCACAGACATTTCAAGCCTTTTTATTAGGTGCTTGTACAAGAGAACGTTTCCACCTAAGTCTTCATCAGAGTCATGACTCTGATGAAGACTGCCTAGGTCGAAACGTTAGTCGTTCTTCTAGGCTTGAAATGTCTGTGCTGCTCCAGTGTCCTCACCTCCTTCTGCAACATGTGTCCCTGTTCCTGTGATGCACCGGACCGGACCAGCCGTTCCAGGCTTGAGGCGCATTGGTAGACTCCCTTTGATACTAAATCCCTCTTATAGTTTTATTTTAACTGTGCCAGTTATACATCAGCTGTTCTAGTCACTTCATGGTCCATAACATGTCTGTCCGTCCACGGTTGACACCTAGCCGCAAGCCACTCTTAGATCCTATTTTTCTGGAATATAGAGTTGCAATACCATTACCAACCCTTGACAGCCCACACATCCAAACAGAAAAGTCCTATCTGATTGTAATAAAACGACATTAAACTCACCAATATTGCAGCTATAAGGAAAGCTTAAATTATCCTCCTTCTTATTTTTTATTTATTTTTGAGTAGCCTATTGTTTGGTAAGAGTTAGAGACTTAGAGTTAGAGTCTAACCCATGTTATGCTTATAGTTTTTTCAATGGATTCTGGTAGTATTTGCCTATTTGGCATGCTAATTAACATACTAAAAGTCTAGACTTTTAGTATGTCATTTAGCATGCCCAATACTACCAGAATCTGTGATTAGACAAATAGTTTTCCTATATGATAAAACGTTGTTTAAAAAAAAAATGTCAACATATTTTTCCAGTGCATGTTGATGGATTTGGAAGCGATTTTGAAGGTCCGTTTCAAAAAATGAACCAGTATTTATAATGTCTGAAGTCCATTTAGTATTACATTGGAATTAGCCCACCTGGAAAGTGTCCAACCCATGGGGAGAGGGCGGGGCTTAGCGAAAGGTCTAGTGACAACACATTTCTGTGTTGTCACTGCTGTTGTTTCGTACTGACTCACCTGCCAGTGAGGACTCTGAGGAGCCCCCACCAGGAGAACGTAGAGGAATCTGTTGTTTCGTACTGACTCACCTGCCAGTGAGTAGCCCCCACCAGGAGAATGTAGAGTACTGACTCACATGCCAGTGAGGAGCCCCCACAGGAGAACATAGAGGAATCGTCCTTCTCCTCCCAACACTGAGTGAGCTACTTTCTGTCAAGTGTTGGAGTTTGGAAGCAAATAACGGATCCTGCTGCCTCCTGCCATATGCAATTTCAAAACGGTGGTACACCAAACTCCAACACTGTATCACCTGCACAGAATGTATTGAGAGAAAGTAGCTCATAACATGTCTACGGTGGAATTTTATGAAACGAGAACTTTGCAGATTGAAAGAGGATAATTTGAGCTTTCCTTAAGTTACAACTGCAGTGTTGGGGAGTTTAATGTTTTTAATACAATCAGATAGGACTTTTCTGTTTGGATGTGCGGGCTGTCAAGGGTTGGTATTGCAACTCTAGATTCCAGATATTAAAAATAGCATGTAAAACACAAACCACACCAGTTGTGACTAGTCGCAACTCCTTGCAACAAAACAGTTTTAAGGTCAACCACACCGATGCAAAGTAGTTGCGTGGTGAATCATTGTTGCTTGCGGGACAGTAGTTGGCACCATGGCAGTGGCAAAAGTCAGGAGAATGCACCCATTTTGGATTACTTTCTGTAATACAGCTGTGTCACAGATGAGAGCAAGCACCTAGGTCTGTCAAGACATTATTACATAATCACCTGATCGCAATTATTTGAGATAATCCCAAATATTTTGCATAATAGTCACTTGACATATTAATGACAACACAGTATATAAAGTCATTATTTGACTTTTTTTACACCATAGATATTGGCAGTTATGCAGATTTTAACCTTCAACCACTTTCAACCTTTGTCTATATATTTTGGGCATGTCATTTACACAAATTTAAAAAATGTCAGTTCATAATGAGATTGTAGATGGGAGCTTGTAGATCAGCTATTTACAAAAAAAATGTCAAAGCTACAATTACAATAACCTTGATTTGTATAGCAATGGGTCATATCTGTTTTTATTTAATCATATTTTTAGGCAGAATGCATTTGTTTCTTTTTACCTTTCCCCAGCACAAAAATTCAGTGATTTGTTTTCCCCCACTTTTTCCATCTTACGTTATCTTTGACCTTTCCTCTACTGTGAGAGCAGTCACAGTTCATCCAGTTAGAGTACCTTACCCATTTCCTAGAAAGTACATTCAAGCCAGTCACATTTGACTTAATGTTCACCCGTTTTTATTTATCATTGTGTTAAAGGGAAACAATCACTGGTTTTGAGTGCTCGTGAAAATGTTTCAGATGGCAGGAAATGCATTTGCTTATATTAAAAGTGCTGAAGCAACAGTTTTACCATTTCCAGTACATGCCAGCACAAACCAAAGTTTTGCAGTGATGCAATAGTGTACTACACAAATGGAAAGCTCTTAAAAATACATTGTAGATGGATTTTAGAACTCGTATGCACTATACAGTCAGTCAGTGGATGTCACAGACAAGTGTAATTACATCAAATGTGGTAATGACATTTTTATCGAATGGCATACCTTCTTTAACAACTAAAAGAGGACATTATTGTGTACTGTATAATATCTACCATTCCATTACCGTAGATACCATTTACCTTGTGCTAAATTGTAAATTAGGGGCCCATGGCTCTCTCATATCCTGCTTTTTAAATGAAGGATATTTTTTGTGACAACAATCATCACATAATGGCACTTGTGGCAGGCAACAACCTTGCTGACGCACTATAATAGATCTGTGTTACCCTCTTCAGTCAAAAACACTCGTGTCAAAGTAGATTCTTCGCTCTGGGAGATGTTCCCTGAATTCTTTGCAACATGCAAAGCAAAACCCACCACAGGGATGCAATATTGCTTTCGCAATATTGTTATATTTTTGATCTATTTTTCTTTTTCACTGATGTATTGTATTGCAGTCCATCTGAAGTAAGTGGTGCTGTACTGTACTGTACTAGCCCTCCTCCCTGGCCTGTGTGTTAGGCTGTGCAACAGTGACACAGCCAGGGACACAGCCACACACAGCTGTCTATAGGAGTGGTTGCACCACTCAAAAAAGTCAGGGTACAACACCTTTTGTTCCGTTTTTCTTTGAAAATTATTTGATCTGCCCAAAACATGATTTGTCATGATTTGTCACGAGCCCAGTTGGCTTTGTCCGCAGTGTAAAAGTCTTTAAATAAATACTTTGTGAAAAGCCAATGGGGAATTATTTCCTGGGCCACACAAGGGGGCTGGGCGGGACTGTGACGCTCTATAGACTATGGCGGGCTCTGATCAAAAGGTAGAGGCTGGGGTGGAGGAGGCAGCTAAGCAGCAAGACAAGCAGAGATCTAGTGAATGCAAAGACGTATTTAAAGATACCGCTCTGTTAACCCATTCTGGGCGGGAACCCTTTTTGGTGTTAGCATTATGTTATGCTTTAGCTATTGAAAAATAGCAGATCTACAAGCTCATAGCGAGCCACCGAGTGGCGCGCTACGAGCTTGTAGGTCTGCTATTTTTGAAAAATCGACTGACATGCAGTAGAAACATAGCTTTTTCAGAAAACTGTCAGGATGTAGAAGACATTTTTAGAATCTGATCTCAGGTCAGCAGACTGACAGCTGAGGCGTGCAAAACCCCTGTGTCCTGCATGAACTAACGCTATGCTTCATTTATAACCTTAATTTATTTTTTATAATAATCTGTATGTTAAATGTTACTAAATGACCACCTTATATGTTCAAAACCATTTCTTTTTTTCTTTTGTTTTTAGATTTATTGTAAGGATCATGTGCTCAGTCCTGGGGATGCATGTCGTACAGCAAAACCCACGTTCAAGAGACAAGAATGCTAAACTGTACATATGCAATCATGTGACAGAGTTTGACCACAACATAATCAACCTCCTGACTCCTTGCAATACTGTAAGTATATTTCCTCATGCATTTTCAACTTTGCACAAGGTGTAAGCTGTGGTGTCTGATTAAACTGCAAGGCATGAAATTAACGCCTTTTTAAATTCTACTTGTAGCCTTCTTGTACTTGTGTCATGGTTTCACCTTGAGAATTGCTTTGTTCGTCTCTCTCCGCTTCACAGCCACAACTGGAGGGCTCCACTGGTTTTGTGTGTTGGGCTAGAGGCTTTATGGAGCTGAACTCTGCATCGGGCCAGGCTGTGATTGGAGGGTCTCTTCAGAGGTATTGTTCCACTGAAGGCACTTTGCCTTTGCTTCTGTTCCCTGAAGAGGATACCACAAATGGACGTGCTGGCCTCCTCAAGTTCAGGTTAGTGTCACCTTTTTTCCCCCTGGCCTGGCCTTCGTTTTTTGGTTTCTTCAAAGAGCAGTTCCACTGAAACCTAAGAATGAATATTGAATATGTTGTGTTCATGTGGACAAAACAACCACCCATGAAGTGAAGCCAGAAATGGGGGAGTTAAGTTTGCTGTCTGTGGTGGTCGCCTAGATATGTAAACGCCTATAATCAGTCTATTCTAGCCTCGAGTTGAAGCTGGCTATTTCCTGGATACGGTATATTGCCGTACAGTATGTACGTGTTGTCTTATCTGTAAATTAGACTTGAATGTATACGGTTTCTTACTGATAAGAAAATCATTTCACAGCAGCGCTTTCGTTTTAAATGGGAATATGGTGTTTTTTGTTTGTTATTTGAGAGTATAAGTAACACGATGCAACTTGGGAACCTAATAAGCCAATCGCTTTTTTCTATATTTGTCCAATGTCCACAACCAGCTTGCGTTTCTGCTTCTTCCTTTGCCGGACACTTTATTTTGATCTGTAGACTTAAGTAAATGAATGCGTATCTTTCTAACTGATATTTCTCCCCTCAGCTCCTGGCCATTTTCTTTGACTGATTGCATTCAGCCTGTGGCCTTGCGGGTGAAAAGACCTTTTGTTGCTTTGGTAATGTCATTTACGCATTCATTGAGAAATAAAAAGTTTTCAGCAGCAATGTTGGATGTTAATGCAGAGATAATACACCTAGCAAATGATATTTTGTTCGTTGATTGGATTCTTTCTTTGATGGTTAAAGTGTAATATTATGTACATAATAGCAGAATAAATGATATGTTCCTAGTACACGAAGAGTAGAACAATGTTTTCTGAGTGGTTACCATCAGTGGTGTAAAGTAACTAAGTGTACTTAAGTACACTTGTGAGGTTCAAATTGTCCCTGAAGTGAACATACTACATAGATGTACTAGATACCTAACAGGGCAGAATATTGGGAGTTTGATTCAAACTTGCATCCTTGTGGGAGCGAGGAGCATTAGTGCACTAATTGTCTGTGCCACCATGCACCACCAGCACAGATAAATCTATATGGGACTTCAAATTCTGTTGAATTTTAAGGGAATTAGAAATGATTGTGTGCGCTCTCTCTATTCACAGAGCATGCCAGAGTCCAGTTGGCTGACGGAACTGTTGTGGACATTGTTTGCTCCATGTACCGTGTATCATGTAAGGTACTGATTTGTGTCTCCTTATTTGCATCATCTGCTATTGTTCATCCTCAGCTTTATATTAAAACTAATCATTTGGTTATTGCGACAAGCAATTTGCAACTAAATAATGTGGAATTTATTCTCTTACTGAAGAAACAAAATGAAATGTCCGCACACGATATATGTCTGCTCCCCATCTTTGTTTCAACCTAACAAACAATGTTCTTGAGAAAGCCCGGAGGGGCAAAACGTTGTTTTGGACATTCCAATTTGTTTTTCTTCATTTGATCATTTCTTTGGGTCCAGCACCGTTTATGGGGATGTCCATATCTTATTCCTTTTTTATATTTTTTATTACTTCCATAATTAACAAATGAAAAACTCATAGTAATAACATTTATTTCCACCGCTCTTAGAATTCTAACAACAATACAACAAATCTGCTGAGATTTTCCGCATCCCTTTAACAGTTTCTGTCAACGTTATTATTGCTTTATGTTTTCTGTGTTTCACAGTTGGCTCGCACCAGTTTCCAAACAGGACGGTGAGACTGAGCAAGAGATGGCCGACAAAGTCCAGGAGGTAAAACTTACATTTTCTGTTTGGTTTCACTTCTTAATCATCGTTAATGCTTGCAGAATTATAAAGGTCCACTAAAAAGCAACTATAGGGCACTTTGGTGGTGCAGGGGCAAAGTACCTCTCTATTCTAGCGGTTCAAATCCACTGTGGCGCATCTGTTTTGGCTGAACGTCTCTAGTCTAGGCCAGGTGGATTTGAGATGGGGTGAACGAACTCCCAGTAATATTTCATAAAGGTCTGTTGGTGTACATATTAACGCCAGTGGTGGAAAGTACATTTACTAAGTAGTGTAAGTACTGTAATTAATTTAAATTTTGAGGTATTTCCAATGCTTTTACTTCTACTCCACTACATCTCCGAGACAAATATTTTACTTTTACTCCACTACATTAATTTGAAAACTTTCGTTAGTACTTACTTTGATTATTATTACAAAACATGCATTAACCAATTCAGCCCACATACATTTCAGTCATTTGAAAATGGCCAATTTACAAGCTCACAATGCGCTGCGATGCTTCTTATGCATTTGAAAACGTGAAATGGCACATTCTGCATATTACTACTACTAAGTACATTTTGATGTCAATATCTTTGTACTTTTACTCAAGTACATTTTGAATTCCAGACTTACTTGTAACGGAGTAGTAGTCTGGGGATATTAATAAAATCTGGGAATACATTTCTTACCAAGAAATTTCTTCACCAATGTGTTTGTAAAGGTGCCTACTAACATATCCCACATTGGTTTATATTCAACCACCCTAGAGGATTTTTTGACAGCTGCTGAAAGTTGGGGTACCATACAACCATTATAAGGCAAAATGTTCTAAATTTCATTATGCTTTAAGTATATGTGTATGTGTCGTGTCAAACTAGGGGGTTTGAAATTTAGAACATTTTGCCATATATTGGCTGTTGATGGTACCCCAACTTTCAGCAGCTGTCAAAAAATCCCCTATGGTGGTTGAATATAAACCAATGTTGGATACGTTAGTAAGACAAACACATTAGTGAAGAAAATTATTGGTAAGAAATGTATTCCCAGATTTGACATTATACTGATAATATTCCCTGACTATAGTTCTACATTGCAGTATTGATCATTGTACTTAAGTAAAACAACTACTGTTGTAACTACTGAGTACTGTTTTACACCACTGATTAACACCATTTAATACATGTCCTTTGTTTGAATGCTTTACATTTCAGGTTCTAGCACGTGAACTTTGTGTGGCCTCCACTCGCCTCACAAAAGCTGATAAAGCAGAACACATCAAAAGGAAAAGGCATACTGTGCCACAAACTTCAAGTATGCATGTCAAAAACAATTGATAGTTTTTTCTGAGGTCTTTTCTATGAGTATCCATGGCTGTTTATTATATGTATTCTTTATCCAAACGTAGGTGTGAGACCTGCCTCCATTTCCCTTAGCTTCATGGTGCCAAGCTTGGGAACAGAGGATCATAGGATTATTCGAATGGCTCAGCAGGTGAAGGACGTGCTGCCTGATGTCCCACTGAATGTCATTGCAAGGGACTTAGGTAGGTACTTAGAAATATAGTGCACATTAACAAATGGAACATTTTTGACTATGCACAGTATGCAGGACCAAAACATTTTATTGTTTTTTTAAGCCAAAACCAACTGCATCGACACCACCATCACAAATCTACTGGAGAGTCCAGAGGAGAATCCAGAGGAAGCAAGTGGGGCGTCTACATTTGGACCTCCCAGAAACTCCTGGGACTCCTCCTATTCATCGAGTCCTGTTCCCACTGTCACGGTTTGGGCAATTTTTTTTGTTAAAATACAATACATTTAAAGGAAACTCAAATGACATGGGTAGTGACAATTGGTCTTTTGACGGGGATCGAACCCAATTCAACTACTCTGTAAACTGGGGTTTGACTGAATCTCTGTCCTAAAATAGTCACGTTTTATGATTCAGTATATCCACTATAGCCTGGTATATATCCAGGTACAGAATATGTATAAAATAGTCATAAACTGATTGGTCACTATCTCTGAACTTTTGTTTCAGAAAGATAATAATACAATTTAATTTTGTGAGATATTACAGAATTCATGTTCATTTTACAGCATTACCAATATTTTATGAATACGCCAAGCCGCGCCATACGTTCTTCCCAGCACGAGGATTAATGCGCGTGCACCCCATAAGGATCCGATCTTTGTATCGTGTTTATTTGCTGTTGGTTTTCTCAGAGAAATACTCCAAACTTGTTGTTTTGTCCAATCCGTCCGACATTCAGATGCAAATAGTGATTTATGATCGCATTGCGCCCGACATATTACCGTTTCTGGCGAAAGCTAAGACATGTCGGCTGCTGCTCCTACAACTTTTTGCTCCTCCTCTCGTTGTGTTGGGCTGTGTGACCCGGAAGTTGGTGCAAATACAGACATTGGCTTGCGGTAACATCTCATGAACACTGATGAAAGTGTTAACCAGTTTATTTGAATGATTAGTGTAGGCTAAATACATTCTGAAGCTCATGCTTGTTTTCATATTCAGGAGGTAGGTTGTAACTGCATTCTAAATTCATCCACAGTCTGCTGCCAAAACCTTTGGAAAATCACCAACCGACAGACATTTGTCCCTGCAGGAGAGAAAAGATGCACTGTATAATTTTGCAAGAAGGCAAGTTTTTTGCTATTTACAATCTCCACGTTTAGTTTTTTGTTATGACGTTATGTGAAATAATGTTATTATTAGAGACTGTTACAGTAGTGTTATAGGCTAGTAGAATAAACTGTTCCTTCACTTTTAGCGTATTGCTGGAAACAGGAGGCTGAGACATTAGTATAGGCTAGTAGAATAAACATAAAATAGACATTAAATTGTGTTTTATTTCCAACTTTCTTACCCAGACGCTACATTGAAAAGCATGGCCTGGATCAGGAAGACCTTCATTGAATACGAGTGAAGTCATTACTGGAGCGCTGAAGAGTGAAACCTAATTTATACTTTGTCGTACGACTCACCAAACGTCACAGATTTTCAACACAAAAATGTAATGCAGCACACATTTTTGACATTGGAAAATCACGCGACGAATTATAAATTAAATAGTAAGACTAAGAGCACATTTGCAATGCTGGAATGTCTTACTTTGAATGGTGGACTCAATGGTCAACAAATGTTGGAAACGGATGTCACGAATAGCAGAGGAGATATTCTGAACATGTACATATGTCAGTGGAATGGTGATTATGCATGTCTAAAAACCTTCATTCTGGCTAAGACATAATTTTGATAACAGTTTATATTACGATCCAGTGACTGTGACTATTTATTTTTATAATGCCCAGACTCGTCGATGACAATAAAGTTCAGCTTGACCTTGCTTTTAAGAAAACGTAATTTATTGATGTTGATATTGTTCTCAATGTGTATTTGTCTGCAAACCTGTTAAAATGGAAGTATAAGTAATATAATTTCCTATATTTATTATTTATCATGCTTTAGAGTTAACATTATTCAATTGTAATAGTATTTGAATATTCGATTCAGTCAAACATCCAACTAAGGGTCAAATGATGCATTTATAAAGCAATAATAAGTCACCTGCAATCCTCTGGTTATCAACGGTTGCCAGAAGAGGGAAGCAAAGAACAGATCTTGTGTAATGGAATTTCATGGAGCTATCTGTTCCTCTGCTACCCATGTATTTGTGTCCCACCAGCACTTACAGTTACAAGTTAACAGTTTGAGTGTGAGAAAATGGGTGAGTCCACAGATGTTGCAAAGAAATTAAATGTAATGTAATGAACCAAAAAAAGCTATATGTGGTGTACTGTATATGTGTGCAAGTTACAGTAGTATTTTATTTGTGTTTTATGGGAGTGAATGAATGCAAAGTATGGTGTGAAAGAAACCGGGAAGCAAAGAAAAAGGATATTGTGGGAAATCATGCCACAGTGCAACTGTTCAATTGGGTTAAAGGGCCACTTCACCCATTTTGCAACCAGATCTTATTTAAATTATGTTTAGGACACAAACACTTTCCTGGGGGGTGTTGTGTGTAATGTGTTTTCACATTCTTTATGGCGCATTGGCGCAATCTTCATGACGAAAATCAATCAATCAAAACAAAAGAAAAATTTAGATTTAAGTGACTCTTGAATGTAGAAATGAGTAGAGGAATATATAGGCCTACTGATAGATAGATGCTTCTCTGTCGCCGTATTGTAATTAAGGCCTTTTAACCAGTTATTAAGGCTCTATAATCTATATGAGCACCGTGTGTGCAACACAACACAACGGCTACAGCTACAGCTCTTGAACATAGCCTATCTCCCTTTAATGCCCAGAGTCTCCTCCCCACCGTTTCATCGCCCCCGTTCTGTCAACACCCACCAACACTGACCCTGTGGCGCTGTATAACCGCTCTCTCATTGTTTGTTTGATATCTGCGTATAGGCCTACTCGTGTGAACTGATTAGTGATTAAACAAACGGTCTGCTTTGTCCACTGGACAGCGGTCCCTTTCTGCTCGAATTTCTGCTTTTACCAACAACATGGACGCCGGGTTCTACCACCACTACCGCGGTCCTTTAATCGTGTGCTTGGCCATGGCCGTGGTTGTAGGTTCGGTGCGGGGCTTGGGTGAGGACCTCGACCGGCCTCTCATCGGGCCACCGGGGTCCCCCATTCGGCTGGCAGAGACGGACCCGGGACTGAAGAAGGCCCTCACGTTCGCCGAGGAGCGTTACAACCTGGGCTCAAATACAATGCACGTCCGCAGAGTCAGTAGGGTAATTTCTGCAAGCAAACAGGTATGATGATTATTGTTTTATTTTATGTTGTTTAATAACAATGTTAATTCGTCATGTTTCTATGTCGAATCGGTAATTTACTGAAAATAACCGTTATTAACTGCTAGGCCTACTGCTAACCTACATTCCATTACTGTGCATGTTTTTGTAAACAACTATACGTCAGTGCACCAGCAGTGTTGTTGCATTCATGATTCAATGCATGAACTGCGTGACATCTGTGACTAGTGTAGAGTGTAGACTGTAGACTAAACTGGGATCCCATATCACATGACTTGACGTTGTAGGGCTAGCAGCACTTTAAACCGTTATAGCCTACTCCTGTGTGTGTGTGTAGTGTGTGTGTCCTCCTGGTTTGTCTACATGATTTTAATTTATTTTTTGAAAACAGTTTGCAAAGGACAGACTTATGGTACAGTTCCATCCAAAATAATGCTAAAAGGATATAAAGAAAGCACAATGGCTTTTTCTATTGGGGTCCTGTGTATTCAATTCATCAAAACATTTAAAGACAGACGATAATAGACTGTATAGCCGCTATACAATATAATGCAAAAACATCATATAAACGAGTAGTAGGTGTGGTCTCGTGGATATAGTCCATATTTGCAACATTATATGTCAAATGGAATCTGCATATAATCATCATGGTTGGTGACATGTCTCCAACATGTCTCTGAAAGCAATCACCTCAGAGGCTACCCTGCACAGGGTAGTGTTTGAGGCTCTGTGAGGTGTGAGAAAAATTTAGCATTATATTGTCTTAAGGAACCTTAATTCCAGGATGTTCCTGAAGATAGTGATACCAAATGTTTCTTTTTTTCTCTCTATGCAAAAGTACTGTATTGTCTGTATATAGTGTCTCGTAAATGCAATGTTAAACTAGTCTTTAGTTTCACAAAAAGATAACAGTCTTTTGTTAAATGCTAAATGCCTAAATTGTTTAATTGTGTGGGTTTTGTGATTGCAGCTGGTGAAGGGAATCCGCTATTCCATTACAGTGGAGTTGAGCAACACACAGTGCAAGAAATCTACTGTGCTCAGAACATGTGATTTCTATCCTGAGCCACACCAACTGAAGGTATGAAGGGTGTGTGTGTGTGTGTGTGTGTGTGTGTGTGTGTGTGTGTGTGTGTGTGTGTGTGTGTGTGTGTGTGTGTGTGTGTGTGTGTGTGTGTCAGGTGTCATCAATATGTCCGTACAACATGAACAAACGTGTCTGTGGCATTTTTTTAATTTTGGTTTTAATGTGTACACTATCCTAAAAAATGATTAGTTTGAATGATTCTGGTGACTGGTAAAGTGTCGGGATGACATGCTCATTCATATGTCGTGTTGGTACCCGCACATGATGCATTGGGTGAGGATGCAAGACAAGACAGACATCTAGAAGTAATGTTTGCTAATCTCTGCCTTAATTAATTAATTGTTCCACTGGCATATAGTATACCTTACATCACACCACCTATGCATAGTCTAAAGTCTAAACGAAAGACTTTCTTATCAGCATTAACCCCAACAAATGAGTGGGGCAGAATTAATTAACACAGGATTGACCCGTTTATTTAGCTACTGCTATTTTTCAACCACAACTAATGAGACAAGACATCAGTTGAATGCTTTTAGGAACAGACAGCATGACACAAAATACATTGTATACAACACATTATCTTTGATGGGAAAATTAATCAACTGTACTAGTGAGAGTGAAGAAAGGGAACTTGGATAGACCCTTTCTGACAAACCACAAACTATCATTTGACTAGAACTTTCCAGCAGAGAACTGAGAAAAAGAAATAAGGAACTGAAATCTGAGACATGTATTTGTGTACCATACATGGGACTGGATAGAGCTCTTGCATCGTTATTCTAAGTTTTTGTCTCATCAGCAATCACTGATGGTGAAGAAAGAGAACATGGAAAGACACATTATGAGTCCATTTGTTTACATTTAGGGCTAGTCATTTGGGTTACTGGTGAAATGATTGACCTGTTGTTTTATATGGTTGTAACAAAAGTATAAAATATTGATCAAATGCATGCGTGCGTGCGAGAGTCAGTTGGTCCTTTGTGTGACTTTGTAATATGTCATCCTCAAAAGTACACATTGGCGCTGACACATTGTTTTACCTGTAGAACTGAAGAAACTCAACCACACCTATTTTCTTTAGAGCCCTGGTTCTCAAAGTGATATGCTGTGTTTTTATATAAAATACCCCATGTCCTGTGTGTGGCTGCTATAGACGGAGGTGTGTGTGTTCGAGATTTGGGACATCCCCTGGCAGGGCACTTCAAAGCTGCTCAAACAGAAGTGTCAGCCTGCAGGTCAGTCGACGTCTGGTCAGTGACTCTCAACGTGTTGGCCATTGAACTGCATATTATGGAAGATTGATTTTCTGTTACATCCATTTTAATTGTGTTTAGCTTCCCTTGCTTTGTTTTAGTGTTGCTGTGCAGTACTTTGTGACCTTGTCTAAAAAGGTTGCTATTATATATAAAGTCATTATTATTCTGTATCTGTGCTCCTTCTCTCAGTTAAACAACAGCCAGAGGAGACCAACAGTATTGATAATCTGCCACTGTCTACGAGCCAACCACTGGAGGTGACACATATTGACAACAATATCATCATACTGATAACCTCTGCCTTGGTCTGATGTTGATGTTTACTTAGATGAGGTTAATGTGTTATATCCTACCGTTATACTACCATGCTAAGTGTGCGAGCGTGCGTGCGTGCATGTGCGTTTGCATGTGTGTTAATGCGTGTGTTTTGTCCTTAGTCTGTGGAGCTGCTGAGTCAGTTCAAAGAGTTCGTGGCCAAATACAATAAAGACTACAGCAGCCAGGAGGGTGAGTGTGTTGTCCACAAATACTCTGACAAAACATAATAGAACAGTACAATGCCACGATGTGTGTGGCTGCACTGTGTGCCATAATCCCTATATTTCCACATATTTCCAGAACTGAACAAAGAAAGCATTGTTGTTTTTTTCCCTCTGCAAATGAATCTGCAAATTTGATCCATGAAGGGCAATTACAACACATATTGTAGAGAGAGAAAAGATTGGTTCATATCAGCCTAAACTTTCCTCGTCTCAAAATTAGAATATATATAATAGCATAACATACTATGATAAAAGAAGGAAGGGGTGGGATTTATTTTTTATTTTTTAAAGATATTTTTGGGGGCTTTTTTGCCTTTATTGATAGATTCACAGTGAGTTGACAGAAAACAGGGAGACACGCAGCAAAGTTTACCATCCTAGGTGCCTGGAACGGTAGGCTGGCCCAGGCGAAGGGCTGGGATTTCTAGTGTCATTCAATATTAGCACAGGGAAACATGGCCAAAAAACTAAACAAAAAACATATTCAAGCAAATATTCATCCTTTTCTAATTTCATTGCATAAATGAAAATGTTTTCTGACCTATGACCCTGCAGAGGTAGACCGTCGTCTGCGTATCTTCCACCAAAATCTGAAGACGGCTGAGAAGATCCAGTCTCTGGACCAAGGTTCTGCCGAGTATGGGGTCACCAAGTTCAGTGATCTCACTGGTATGTACCCTATGTTAATATGTGTATGTGTTTGCATTGTAAGAACGCTATTATTATATTGTTGCTGTTCGGGTGGAAACCTTGCGAGTCTAAACTAAAACTGACATTTAGTAGTGGAATACTTTCCATTGGATCAATATTTATAAAACCCACAAACAGACTTAACCACTTATCTAAAAATTTTTTTCTTGTACCATCTACAACAGTGGTTTTCAACCAGTGGTCCCTAAGGTGGTCCCTAAGATGGTCCCCAGCTAAATGATGGAGAGTTGGTAACCAAATTAGTTAGAGATCTTTAACTCTTGAGAGTTACGGGTCCATTTGGTTTCATATTACACTTTTAAGAGTTAGATAATTGTTAAACATCTGCATTACTTAATTAACTAGTCTGCACAATTAGAGAAAGAATAGATGCATTTTGATCTATTCAAAATGCATAGATCAAACATAGAGCCATGTTTTAAGTAGCGTTTGTTTTTTAAAGGGCGTGGTCATTTATTTATGAGAATTTCTCACAGTTCCTAAGTTGTTCGCATGGGTCATATTAACCAAGAACAGTTGAGATATTTCCCGCTAAAAGAAGTGCATACATATCATAGCCAGGTCCTGGAGTAATACAATGAAGTAGAATATAGTGTAAAACAATAGATAGACGGCCCAACAGCGACAATAACATAGTACATGTTCCCTTGAGTTGATATATATATATATATATAATGCAGTAAGTTGATGCAGTAAGTTGTCCGTCTCTGTTCCCTGGAGTGTGCAGTCCCTTCCTTGGAAGGTTTTTCTCTTTTTTGATATATACCGGTATATATATATATAATTTTTGTTCGTTTTTTCCTGCATGCATTGCAAACGTCTCACTTTCGCTTATTCTCTCTGTCATGTGACAGAGGAGGAGTTCCGTTCTACCTACCTGAATCCCCTCTTGAGCCAACGGACTCTGCATCGGTCGATGAAACCGGCCGCTCCTGCCCGTGCTCCTGCCCCTGCTAGCTGGGACTGGAGGGACCATGGAGCCGTCAGCTCTGTTAAAAACCAGGTAGAGACCTCAAAGATGAACTCAGATAGTCCATGAATATTATAGGTATAACATCTAGCTCTCTTTCTCTCACACTCTCACCTAGAGCTGTCACGATTACACATTTAAGTTGACGATTAATTGTCACACAAATAATTGCGATTAGCATTAAATCGTGTATTTTGTATTGAACATTGGAACATATGAATAAAGAATAAATGTTTGCCCTCTTGATTTCGTAATAAAAAATGCACAGGGCAGATATGACAAATAAACAAAAACTACTGACAAATTCATTCTTTCTATACTTAAAAAAAGATTTGTAATAGTTTTTTAATTCATGAAAATCTTTCAACATGGAAACAATTATGACGATTATGACAAAATAATTGCGATTATCTCAAATTGTGTGTGTGTGTGTGTGTGTGTGTGTGTGTGTGTGTGTGTGTGTGTGTGTGTGTGTGTGTGTGTGTGTGTGTGCATTTGCAGGGAATGTGCGGGTCTTGCTGGGCGTTTTCCGTCACAGGCAACATCGAGGGCCAGTGGTTCCTGAAGAATGGCACCTTGCTGTCGCTGTCTGAACAAGGTAATACCAGTGGTGGTGGTACTCAATTGTTTTACTGAAGTACAAGTATCAATACTGCTGTGTAGAACTACTCCGTTACAAGTAAAAGTCTGGAATTCAAAATGTACTTGAGGAAAGTACAAATGTATTGGCATTGAAATGTGTTACCAAAAGTAGAAAGTACTCACTATGCAGAATGTCCAATGTCGCATCCCGACGCATTCTGAGCTTGTAGATTGGCTATTTTCAAATGGCTGAACTGTATATAAAGCTGAAGTTTTTCAGGTATGTTTTGTAATCATAATCAAACTAGTAACTAAAGTTTTCAAATAAATGTAGTGGAGTAAAAGTACAATATTTGCCTCTTTGATGTAGTGGAGTAGAAGTAAAAGTACAAATACATCACTTTCCACCACTGGGTAATACAAACATACTGTACATGGATGTGCATATAGACACAACGTCATGCAAACAGTTTAAGCACTATTTTATTCCTCATAATATGATGGTTTGACATTGCGAAATAGCTGATATAAGCTCATGATGCACCGTGTTGTGATCTTGTAGATCTGCTATTTTCACTATTTTTTCACCTTCACCTATAGTCACATGCCCAAAATGTCAGATTGAAAGTGGTTTATAGCACATGTAAACAAAGTTCTTTGTTGGTTGTAGGCTACTGTTTACTTATACAGACAAACTGACTTCATTGATTTGTTTATTGATTTGTCCCTCACAGAGCTGGTTGACTGTGATCTGCTGGACCAGGCATGTGGAGGCGGCCTGCCATCAAATGCTTATGAGGCCATTGAGAAGCTGGGTGAGAAAGACAAGAGTGGACCTGTTAAGCACCTTAAACCTATCCACCGTGGATAGGTTTAAGGTGCTCCATGCTGGACAACATCCCAGCAAGCCAAATGACGTCATGATGATGTCCTCCGGTGACGTTCAGGACTAGGCCAGATCACAGCCCATATTGGGATGATCTTTATGTCAATTCTAGGACGTTTTCACCAGTTGAAATAACTTAGCTTATTCTGTGCCAGATCTGACTAGTAGTTATGATATGACTTAAATTAATCTGGCCTCGATCAGACTCTCTCTATGATTCATCAGGGACGTCCGTCTAAACTCTAAAGGCTCATACATACAGTTTTTGGTGATAGGTTATCACCGTTTTAGGTGATAGCTTTTCACCTAAAACGGTGATAAGAGTTGAGGCCATCATACTCGCGGTGATGTCCTTACAGATTGACCACGCCTCCCTGTGGTTTACCCAACTTCTAGACCAATCAGTGAATGGGGTGATAGCTCCAGAGTGAAAAGACTGATAGTAAAAACTGAGAGATGGGTCTGTGTCCGCGGTTATAGCTGATCATCACCGCGACTGACGTAATGGTGTAGTTTTCCAACTACACCGCGGTGATAAACTATCAACAAAAACTGGAGTATGTATGAGCCTTTAGTGGGCAGAATGTATGTTGGTTGAAATCAGGTGATATTCTGGGCCAGATTGGACTAGTTTGACTTGATCTGGCCCCAATAGAGACGTCACTAATTCGTCCAGGTCCTGACTGTGCTTGCTGGGAAGTCTTCGCCATGCAACAGTGTTGTACTACGACAAAATATTAAATTAAACAATACCGGTACTTGAATTGTGAGTCACGTCACACGCTTCATTGCGGTTTCATCTTCAACTATGGTGTGTGTACTTGCAGGTGGGTTGGAGACTGAGACAGACTACTCGTACACTGGTCACAAGGAGAACTGTGGCTTCAGCAGTGGGAAGGTGGCCGCATACATCAACAGTTCTGTGGAACTGTCCCAAGATGAGAAAGGTGAGGGGGCACAAGGATGAGACAAAAACGTTAGCGTTTAGCGCTGGGCAATATACTGTATTGTAATGTGAGACTATAAATTGTCTGCAATTTCGGTGTCCTGTTCTATAAGTAAGTCTTGCAGAGCCATGTGGCCCATAGGCCCGGCGCCATTTTATACTTTTATGAAAATGTTCAAAACTAGCCGATCTACAAGCTCACAACATGGTCGCATCATGATCGTGAGTAAAACATGTAAAACACTTGAGCACTGAAGGGCTTCATTGCAGGCAGGTTTTATTTCACCCTGATGTTTCGAGCTGCGCGCTTCATCAGACACGCTTCAGACATACATCATGGTGACACATGGACATGTAGATCTGCTATTTTTGATATTTTTGAAAAGTAGAAATGGAATTTGATATTGTCACACAATATTTGACATTATTTGGCTAAAGATATTGTGCAAATTATAATGATGATGAACAGGTACTTAGGAAAGACATAAAAAACTAAATACGCCAATGGACTGAATTGCAATGATTTATTTGTTTCAGAAATCGCTGCTTGGCTGGCTGAGAATGGACCGGCCTCTGTGGCCCTGAATGCCTTTGCCATGCAGGTAAAAATAAAATGATGTGACGCTACTGCCAGTACCAACTGTATTGTACTATAGATCACTGTTTCTACTGCCAGTACCAACTGTATTGTACTATAGATCACTGTTTCTACTGCCAGTACCAACTGTACAATACAATATACATCCTCCTTTTTTATTCGCCTTTTAAAACGTAATGTATAATTCCCCGACACAGTTCTACAGGAAAGGTGTGTCTCACCCCATGAAGATCTTCTGCAACCCCTGGATGATTGACCACGCTGTGCTGCTGGTGGGATATGGAGAACGTAAGACAATACAAATCCACTATACACCATCCCAATAAATGTTTTAACATTGTCTGTTTCAGCTGCTTCATAGACCATATTCGCATGGCAGCCATTTTTCTCTTACTTCCACACTGTGGATGCGGAAATTAGATAGGCCCTTCAGCATCGTCAATTTGCCAATCTTAATATGTGTAACAGTAATGTAATGCTGCATTCATACTAGCAGCAACAAAGAATGCCAACAAAGAACAACAGGAGCCAGTGGCAAGCTGCAAACTAATGCCTGACACAGCTGCAAAACAATTTAAGCTGGCTTAAACATTTTTGCAATGTTCCAATGACGCAGAGAAGTGTTATTTTCCGCACCCCTTCTCTCTCCCCACAGTTCTCTCTCCCCCTCTGTTCTCTGTTCTGTAAATGGAACAAAAACAATGTGCTTCTTAACCCTACTCTTCCTTTCATGCGGTGTGGTTTGAGCAACACTTGGAACTGCGAATCAGCTGCAATGTAGCTGGCCACGCTTAGTCGTTTTTTCACCACTAGTGTGAACACAGCATAATATTTTAGTTTATTTGTTAAGCCAAGGACAATTTGACAGGACACACTTGTGTGAATCAGCCTGAGCACCCTGTCACCTCCAACATGGTGATGCCTTTATAAAAGCTTCACATCCACGAGTACTGTTAACAGAGGACACGTTTCCTTGTCCAGGATATGGTTGAGTGTCCCTTTTTCCTATTGGCTAAATAGAGTTGTGGACTGGTTCAATGGCAGAGACATTCAAAAGTATGCCTTAAAGCTACAATCCGGGATTTACTTTAATGGTGGCGTTATTTTCACAAATCTGTATGGTAAAGTCTGTTAATACAAAATAACTTGCATATCTGCAGTGGTTTTAGATGCTGTCCTTACTCTTCCATTGAGAAATGTAGACACCTATTGGTTGAAGACAGGCATTTGAAGCAGACAATGCACAGGATTGGACATAGTTGTGCTGCCGTCTTTATAGAGAGTATGCACATGCATGATTTTCCCATCAGGACACGCCCCCCTCATCTAGACTGAGGGGGGCATTGAAAACAAGCACTTCCAAACTCTGACACTTGCCGGGCATTTCTTGACAGAAAGTAGCTCATAATGTTTCTATGGTGGATTTTCATGAAACTAAAACTTTGCAGATAGAAAGAGGATAGTTCAAGCTTTTCGTTCAGCTGCAATGTTGGTGAGTTTAACATTGTTTAATGCAATCAGACAGGACTTTTCTGTTTGGATGTATGGGCTGTCTAGGCCAGAAAGTAGTTTTTGCCACTCAGTGGGCGTTCCCGCATAACTTCCAGGTACGAGGATGTCACGCGCATACCCTCTATTGTAGTTGCTGCACTGTAATTATGATGATTGACTGCCCTTTGAACTTCAGCTTGAAGTTCACTTCTGTCATCAACACATTGATTGTTGTTGTGTGAGTCTCATTGTAACCGAGTGTGTGCCTGTTTGTCCAGGTAAAGGCACTCCATTCTGGGCCATCAAGAACAGCTGGGGAGAGGACTATGGGGAACAGGTAAGAATGCATTCCAACTACACAGCTGTGACTGACTGCATGTGTTTTCCATTGATTCATCCATATTTAATATCCATGTTATGGACCCATATCCGGGTGAATCCCTACAACTGCAATGTTGGTGAGTTTACCATCGTTTAATAAGATAGGACTTTGGATGTCCTATCTGATGACCGATGTATGGGCTGGTTTTTTTTGCCACTCAGTAGGTGGCTGCATACCTTCCAGGTACGATGTTACGTGCATATCCTATTGATTGATTTCTTTGTCTGTTTACATTGGCTACAGTGATATGTATTATATAATCTTGATTAGTGCCTACACATCACATGTTGGGAGGCGTGACTGTCAGGTGTCACCAGACCTAGGGATTAATTTATAGTTCACATTGCACACAGGACACAGTTCCTGTTTCTGTATGAGTGTGACGACAGGCAGTTTGATGAAACCTTCCTCTCCTTTGAACAAGAAATTAGAATACTCTGTTAAAGGTTTCTCAATCCTTTAAATGTCAAGGTCTCCGCTACACACTTTTAGATCAATTTAGACCGCCCTAAAGGAACCCATAGAGTCCCTGGAATTTTAATACTTTATTAGACATACCTAATGTAAACAGCAACACTGTACATAAAACACTTGGTCTAAAAGGATAGCACCAAAAAAAGTCATTGCAGTCTTGTTTCCATTCAGGTCCTATTCAATTCATAAACATGACATGAAAAATAACAAAATTCAAATATCACAAAATATAAAACACTATGTACAGAGTGATCATTTCCATCTTGGCCTACTGAAAGGTGGATTTCCAGGCCTGTTTTAAAGGAAGCCAGTGATCTGTATTTTGAGGGAAGAGGTCAGGGCACTCCGCACTTGCTTGGTGGCAGTTCATAATTTTGTAGGATTTGTCTTTTACAGAAGAATTGTTCTCTAACTAATTAATTCATCTCTCTCTCTCTCTCTCTCTCTCTCTCTCTCTCTCTCTCTCTCTCTCTCTCTCTCTCTCTCTCTCTCTCTCTCTCTCTCTCTCTCTCTCTCTCTCTCTCTCTCTCTCTATCTATCTCTCTCTCTCTCATATACAGGGTTACTATAACTTATACAGGGGTAACAAGCTGTGTGGAATCAACAAGATGGCATCTTCTGCTGTGATCAACTAGACAACTAAAACACGAACACACACACACACGGTCACTTTCTCTCCTTCTCTTGTGTACTCAAACATGTGAACAACATGAGTAGTGAGTCCACCTATTTAACAATATGCTTCCTTTAAAGTGCATGAAGACAGGGGTGAGACGTGTACATCCTCCTACTGATGTAACCTTTCTTTCAAAACAAGTTCTCAGCTTTCTACATACCTCAGTCCCATCTCATGTCACTTTACCATAGTTACATACCAGCTGTGATGTATAGCTAGTTATTTAGCACTGCTGAAGTGTTATTGTGATTTCATTTGTTCTGAACTAATTCTGTTAATCCTAATAGGGTGAAACAATTGACCGAATTGTTTTTTTTGACAATTATATCCATGCAATGTTTTTTAGTTACATGTTTAAGGTGTACCTAGTTACTACTGAACCTGTCCTTTGACAAATGAGATGCACTGCTTCTGAACTTGTGTGTTGCCCTGAATGTTGTGTTATGCTGTGCTAAAGCTCTATTGCATTTTTATGAGTTGTTATATTATATTGGTCTGTTCAACCCCACATGATAGAAAGAAGGAAACGCCAGCACTCAATGAATGTCCTTTGTACATGTTTTATGTTGAGTATTGAGTATCTTTGAGCCTTGCACCTACAAGAATTTACCCTTCTAATTTGGAGTGTTGCGGGTTGTCTACTTCGGCAGTCTTTGTTTCTCTTAACCCCACATGATGCCAATGTGCGTTGCGTTTGCATACACAGCAGTGGTTCTCAACCTTTTCAGGCTGTGAAGGGGTTGCGGCATTCCATTTTCTTTGACTCAGTTCCACAGATAAATATGGTGAAAATAGCCGATCTACAAGCTCACAATGATTTTTGCCTCTTACATTATTTGACAATTTGGCCAATGTTTGACCAGTTTTTATAGTATATTGTGCTGATATTATTGGTATTATTTTTTAAATGTAATCTTATCTTTTTTTAAAAAATCTTAAATTGTCACTTTATTGTCATTAGAGACCCCCCAAAATCATATGGACCCACAGGTTGAGAACCACTGGCATAGAGCAACCAAGTTGTTTGCGGGTTCATCTAAAGCTGATTCTAAAAGAATGATTTCATGATTATTATTTGTTTGTAATAACTGTTATATAATGCAGGGATGAACTGTACATAACTGGAAATTGAATAAAGTTTGGAAACCTTAGCATTTATCATTTGCTCTGTGAGTACAGGCACAGACACGACACGACAGGACAGCAAGTGCTTGACTATGACCTCAATTTTAATTTTAATTTATGTATTTATTTGATTAGGTACAGACTAAAGCTAAAAGGATAACACAAAAAGGTGATGAGGACTTGTTTCCATTGTGGTTCTATGTATATTAAGATATTTCCATTTGGTGAATGGCACAGTTACATAAGTTGGAGCCTTACATTGAAGAACTAATATTGTTTTATACATAGATTTGTGAGGCAGTGACTTGAATGGAATAGCGGCATAGTGCAGTTAGCACCCCATATGAGTAAACTTAATGGTGTCATTCTTTAGTGCGTGGTGTTTGTATGGGTACCGGCACATTGAAGTGAGAGGGAATGAGGAGGTAGACAAGGTGGCAAAGGAGTCGACAAAATGTGAAGATATTGAGATGACAGAAAGTTAGCAAGATGGAGGGTAAGAGCATTATTAAAAGAAAGATGAAGGAGAGATGGCAAAAGAGGTGGGAGGAGGAGAGGAGGGGAAGATGGTTTTATGGAATTCAGAGGAACATAGGAGAGGTGAGGCAAGCAGGAAGGAGCAGAAGGAAGAGACAGTAATGTCACGTTTAAGATTTGGGCATACAGGTTTAAATGCATCATTGTTTATTATTGGGAAAACAACACAGGGAGGTGTGATCATTGTGGGGACTCGGGAGGAGGAAACAGTTGAGCATGTGATGGTGAACTGTTGGGCATATGAATTAGAAAGAAGACAACTAAGGCAACCGGGGCAGCGGTAACTCAGGGGTAGAGTGGCCGGATGGTAACCACAAGGTTGCCACTTCGAACCCGGGCTCCCCCAGAGTTAGTGTCAAAGTGTGAGCAAGACACTGAGCTCCTATGCCACCAAAATGTGGAACGCCTTCAAACCCGCTCTCAAAGGGCACCTACGGATGGCTGAAATTTGAAACTGGCCCCTGTAAAATCTGAAGCCCCCACCCACCCCTTTTCCCCTCACTGCATATGTTTTCTTTTCCCTTTTTACCTCCTTTATGATGATTTCCTTTTTTGTATGTCCATTTGTAGAATGTCTCTAAATGAATTGAACAAGGTGGACCCTCTTGTAAACAATAAGTGTAGGCCTAGAGCTTTATTGGGTCGTCCACTCACAGTTAACAGTTTTTTGTATTGAGTTGTGCTTGAAATGTACTGTAATTCTGCAAACTGTTAATACATACTTCAATCAATCAATCAATCAATCAATCAATCAAACTGAACACCTAATTGCTCCTGATGTGCTGGTTGGTGCCTTCCGCTGCCATCAAGGAAAATGTCAGGAGACAGGTGTCAGGAGAGGTGCTACAGTAGCCTACAGACACATTTAAATATCTCAGAGTAACAAATGTGATAAAAATATAAGTGGTATGTGGTCAAGGTGTATTTAAATATAAGTAGCTATAGTAATAATATGGGTAAGGAGTAACTCAGGATTTTAATTTGAAATAGGAATAGTACGGATGGATAAAGAAACCAGTAGGTGGCGGTAATGCACAAATATGTTTGCCAACTGCCAATAAACCCAAATAGAAGAAGAAGCAGAAGCACATGAGGTCTTCCTGGTGTGTTTACGGACAACAACACATCTCCGTTTCAAGAGCGTGTTTCTTCTTATGCTGAGGTCAAATACACACCTATCGTCAGGCTATTGTAATCGAAGAGACACATTAATCCATTATCTATCCATCAAGGTATTTACGTAACTTTTTCGAATTGCATTGTGTATTATCTCATTACGTTTTGAGTTGGTTGTTTGGTTAGCTAGGCTAAGCAGGCTATCTAGGTTAGCTAAAGTACGTAGGAACGCTTATTTGTGATTTTACAATATAAATTGGGGTACCAGAGATATAAATGGGGGACCGTAGCTTAATTCAGGTGAAACCGGGGGTCCTTGAAATAAAAATGGTTGAAAATCACTGCTAGAACCTTGAAAATCTTCTCGTATGAGGGTCCTTGGCATATATATTCAAATGGGGGCCACGGGGAAATGAGTCTCAATGGGGGTCCTTGACATGAAAAGGTTTGGGAACCACTGATCTAGAGGGATCTATCCAACATGAATCACCAACACACTCTTCCTTTTCAGCTGGCGAAGAAGACGGAAGCTCCAAGCATCACAGGCACACTCCTCTTCCTCAGCTGGTCTAGAGAACTGAAGCTCAAAGTCAATAATGTCGCAGGCCACGAAACGCAAACATGTTGTCAAGGAGGTCCTGGGGGACTTTGTCATTCCTACAGGAAAGCAACAGATTGTGAAGGTTTGTTGTTATTACACTTTATTCTGGAAAATAAAATGACCACCTTACAGAAAGTTGCAGCAGCTGCAGTCCTAGCCCTGAAAACATGACTGCCATGATGATTATCATGACAGATATGCAAATATAAAGTACTCACTTTTTATCCCACGGGTGTTAGTTAGTTGCTGCGCCCGAAATTAGCACTGCTGCATCCCGCGTTGTTTAATAAAAAGCATTTTTATCCGAGCGCCCCGGCTACTTTTATCAAACGGGGTTCGTTTGGGAAATCCACAGTTGCACACCGGGAGCGCACTCGCCTATTAGTCTGTATTGGCAGGGCGGTCAGCGTACCTATATCGAACACACCGAGTGCCACCCTCCTCCCGACCGATAGGGGCGCGTAGTTGAAAGCCAATGGCAAAATAACAGCTCGGATAAAAATGCTTTTTATTAAACAACGCGGGATGCAGCAAATCTAATCGCTGGAGCAGCAACTAACTAACACCCGTGGGATAAAAAGTGAGTACTTTATATTTGTAATCCGAATGTTTATATATACGGAAGTCGTGTAAATGTAGCGATCGCAAAAAACATGGTGCAGTTACTGCATGACTCTCGTATGAATACGAGAGTCATGTTTTCAGGGCTACTGCAGTCCATAAGTTTTATAATTGTATGCCCTACCTAGGATTTGAATATGGGTCTCCCACACCAGAGACTAAATTCTACCTAACTCTTCCAAGTTCCAAGAGGCAACATACCCTCTTGTCTAGCCAGGGGGTCTAGATAGTGTCTAGCTAGTGGCTAGCTGCCGTCCCTACGTTCCTGCCTCTGATCTGCGCTAGCCAGCTAGGCGGTACAATGGGATGTCAATAAGGAAGGAAGAGAGGAATCAAAGCTATGAAAACGGTCAAACACGGATTAAAAATACTTGACGGCTTCTGCGGCGAAGGAAAACTCGCAGCGGTTTCCGTTGTATCCTATAGCTCTTATATGCTTCCTTTGAAACGTGATCACAATCACTCAAACGCCGCAGAGATGACGTTTCCGAAGGTATTTATGTCTGTGTACCATCATTTGCATAAGGAAACAAACTTCTGAATAGGGACCCCATGGGTTGCGAAGGAATGAGCTCACCCAGGGGGTCCCGAGAGGGGCTACCTCTTGTCCAGGGGAGAGATTTTGCCCTAGAATTATTGTAAAATGTCCAAAATATTAACCTTTCAGGACACGCACACAAAACATGTTTTTGGAACAACACAATCAAAGTTGGTACGGTGACTTTATACATTGTCATATACTTGAATGTGTCATTTTTTATCATTTTATTGTCATCACTTTACCCAAATCCAGCTCAAGTGCAGTTAGGAGGTTTTTGACCACTGGCAATGTGCTCACCAAACAAATGCCTTGTTCCCTGTCCTTTGGTCTCATTCATTTCACTGGTGCCTTTCACAGGTTATCGCTAGCCGTGGCAACAACCTGCACGAAGCTGTCACCGCACAGGGAGAGGCCTTTCTGGTGAGCATGCCCCCCAAGTTCCGGAAGAACCTCTGGATAAAGAGAGGTAAGTTATATAGTGACACTGTGCTTTGTTTTCCCACAGGGAATTATTTTGGTCAATGTCTCAGTCCTTCCTCCCGCCTCCCCCCCCCCCCCCCCCCCTGAGTCCTAGGGAAGGTAAAACTATTGAAACAGAAAAACAAAAGTTAATTTCGAGAAAAGGAAGGGTTGTAACGATTCAATTGAAATGTTGTCATTGGGCAGTGCTCATAACGAGTTTGGTTTATGTGGTTCAGATAATCCTGGTGGCTCAACCAGATAGTCCACAGATTTGTGATGATGACCTCACCTGATCCCTGTGCCTCGTGATTCAAAAGGGTTTATTTGTCAGCGAAATGTTACTGTGGCATGCTCCGCTGACTCTGCTAACGATTACAATATAACGAGTATTTTGGAGTTGGAGCATGCAATTCGAGAACCCGGTCGCAGGTGTTTTTCTTTACATTTCTACATAACCCTAGTCTACACGTTGTTCTGCTATGGCAATCTGAATGTGTCCGAATATGTACAGTATACATTAGTGCAAAGCTCTCTACCCCTCTTTACCCTTCTGTCCTCTCTTTTCCCAGCAGTCCATCCTTTAGAAAATGTCAAAAAATGTAACTTTCAGGGCCCTATTTTCCGCTCGGCATGCTTAGCACTTCTGTACCACTCAAAACCGGTGGCACACACAGGACGATGCGTGATTTTAAATGAGTGCTCTCCAAAGCAACTTCGCTCCCACACCGAACACGCACAGGTAATGCAGTTGTAAAACATAGCAGAAGAAGAAAAACAGCTGACTTTGGACAGACTTGCAACGACACCGGTCCCTAGAGAAAACCGCAGCCACCTGGCATGCACACTACAGTGTTTTCAATCACGCAAAATAAAAAGTGAGAAGATCACAACAACATTTTGTCGTCTTCCATAACTGTAGAGGTGAAATATTGGTGAGTATTGTAGTTAAATTAAAGTAGGGTGGATCTTTCTGCCTCACACTGTCAATGGAAGAGACCTACGTATATTCCCCATCCTCAGACACCTTTCATAACAAGTATGAAAGAAACATTGGCAAGGAATAATTATCTTCGCATTGATTTTTATTTGAAAGCTCCTACCTCGGAGCCTTCAAATTTAACTGAATTAGAATATTTATTGGCAACTGTCAAAATCCAGAAAGGACAGCAGAGACCAACAGCTTTAATGGACCGTATCTATGAGCACATTTTAGCGTGTGAGCTTTCGCTTTCCATTGTTTGTTTAGCCCATTAGTCAATAGAAAGCCTGCTTGGTGCAGATTGTAGTCATGTATACTTTACACACAATTTTCCATGTTTAGAAGATTGGCGGCACTGCAGTGGCGTGTACAGACATTTAGAGGGGCAGGTGCTCAAGTGAAAAAAGGGCACCTTGTGTGGCGTCTATGTGCACGCCACTGGGGCACTGCATACTGTGTAGTTGGCTTTTATTTCCTTCATGGTTTAGTTACGAGATGCACATGCTACCGTCTGTTTTATTTCTGAAACGGTTCACAGGCCAATGCAATGTTGTTGTTATGATGGTAATTTGTGTCATTTGAAGTAAATTAAATCACATTTATTATCAAATAATCGTTATTAATAGTATTTCATGGGCCCTTTTTTTTTATTTTTAGAATACATGTTTGGACCCCACCCCCATATCTCCCCCCCCCTTCCCTTCTCTCTCTGTCTCTCTCTCTCTCTCTGATGCTATTACCATAGTTGCAGCTGTTATAATATGGACATTGCCATAAGTGCTTTGGGTATTTAGAAAATCTCTATATAAATTATTATAAGTTCATAATATTGTTATTGTAACAATTTCTTCAGCCCCAGCATATCCCTGTTTACAGTCGTATTATGTGCAAATTTGCCTGGGCTCTATCCCCCAAGGTGACTACGTGATTGTGGACCCCATTGAGGAGGGAGAGAAGGTGAAGGCGGAGATCAGTTTTATTCTCTACAGAGACAACATTCAGAACCTGCAAAAAAGACAGCTCTGGTGAGTGTGTGCACAGATAAGCAAACGCACACAATAATTTCCCCCAATCAAATGTTTCTTTTTGCATGATGTTAACCGGTACAGTAGGTCATGATCTGTTTTCCATTGCCCCCCTTTAGGCCGGAGGCTTTCACAAACGATCCGCTGTCTCAGGAGAAAACCGACGGAGAGGGAAAGGAAGCGGTGGGCGTTGATGGGGAGGATAACAGTGACTCTGAAGATGATGAGAGTGACTTATTTGTCAACACGAATCGCTCAAAAAATAACTACCACTACAGTGAGAGTGATGAAGAAGAGGACGATGACGACAAAGAGAGGACAGAGATCAGTTCCTAGTTGGGAGCATTCTCGCACACCGGGAGACGGAGGGCACTGGGAGCTATTTGAAATCCTCTGGCAGTGTACTCAGCTGCAATGCTGATGGAAGATTTTGAGCTGTCTTGAGCTTTCACTTGATGTATAAGCTCCTCATTGCAGCTCGGTCACAGCAGCCATTTTGTATCCACTGAATCCACTTTTTGATTCTCATGGGAAACAACACGTGGCATGTGCTAATGGGGGCCCCATTGCCCTTGTGAATACTTGATAATGCACCTTTCCCTTGTTTTCAAGCAGGCACTGCCACTGGCATTAAAAACGTCAAAGATCTTGCTTGTAAACTGCTGGGATGGAACGAAAGGAATCCCACATGAGTCATTCTGAGACAATATAATTTCTGTTATACTGAGACTTATATTAAACAATTTGCATGTTGATTTTACCTCTGCAAATGTGTGTGAAAATGAATAAGCCAGTAGTTTCAGATTTCTTACAGTATACTGTATAGCAGCTAGTGCTTTGCCTCGGGTTTAACTCCCATTTCATTACATTTAATTTACGTTGAATCACTTTGTTACATTCCTGATCTTTATTACGGCACATTTGTTTACAAAGGACTACATCTGTGATGTGTGAGGGCTATGACTCTCCCTCAACCGAGTCAACAGGTGGTTGTAATTAAAAAGCAAAAAAATGACACTCTTGTTCTGTCTCTTAATTTAAGAGTAATACGATATCACGAAAACAATGCCTCACAGATTAGGTACTAGGTAGTATACAGTAGGGCTGCACAGAATATGGTATATATATCGGGTTATGAATGTGCAATATCAGTATCGCAAACATCTTCAATATATCGTCCACTTCTAAAGCCAGCAACATCCCTCTGTTTTAGCCTGTGGGGGGGGGGGGGGGGGGGGGGCACCACCACCACCACCACCACCACCACGCCGTTTCTCCCTCTTTCATGCTCCGGTGGCTCAGGGGTAGAGTGCCTGGATGGTAACTGTAAGGTTGCCAGTTCGAACCCGGGCTCCCCCAGAGTTACTGTCGGAAGTGTCCTTGAGCAAGACACTGAACCCCTAATTGCTCTCGATGTACTAGTTGGTGCCTTGCATGGTGCCTTGCATGGTTTCCGCTGCCATCGGTGTGTGTGTGTGAATGGGTGAATGTAATGCACAATCTCTGTAAAGCGCCTTGGATAAAGGCGCTATATAAATGCACCATTTACCTGTTGGTGGGTGTGTGTGTTGGTGGGGGGCTGTGTGTTGTTACTAGCCCTGGTCCAGTGCGTTAGCGGACTCACTAACACTTTTTGGAATAATGTTTAGCTTTCAATGTTGCAACACTTAAAATATCGCACTATTTGGCATAAATACCGAGATGACATTTTGTCCATGTCGTGCAGCCCTAGTCTACAGTATGTGGATTTAGAGGGAAATGGACCCGTCTCTCTAAATCTGCTGAAACTTTGGATTTAATTGGTATACCATGAATTATTTTCTGTAGTATTTTAATGCATTTGTATATATTATGTAAATGTTTTATTGTTGTAAACTGACTGCCGGTGTGCCGAAGACACATTTCCATTTAATGTAAAATGAATGGGCAATAACGTTTTCTTTATCTTTTAGAATTATGTTGCTCACCTACAGACTACAGTTGTATGCAGGGATGTCTCGTATGTATGGGCAAGGGGGGCTGAGCCCCCCCTATCTTATGAAGTAAAGATGAGAAATTATTAAAATGTTTTAGAATAGTTACTTTTATATTCTGGTATAATCTAAAGCAGCAACAGCATCAAATAGTTACAAGAAAAACACAAAATAGGTCAAAATGGGCTGATTTTTTTACATCCCAAAAGGCTTCCATTGGCTTTCATTGCGTTGAATGATTGACAGCTGCCAAAACACGCCTGCTTGGTTTACTTGTCATTGGGGCTAAAATCTCTCAGCCAATAGAGGGCTGTGCTCAGCCCTAAGGCCCGCCTCAGACCGTGAGGTCATTGGCTTTTGATCAATCACAGCACCTGCTCGTGTGACAGTGTGGTTGTTTAAGTGTGTGTGGATGTGAAAGAATGGCGGGGGGAAGTATTTTAAATGAAATAAGTTTATTATTTACTTTATAATCCGTTTTGTCCCGTGTCCGTGGAGGGGAAAATTAAGTTAAGAGACTGGGAGCATATCGTCCATTTTGGATGATATAACAAAAGGAAAGGATACGAAGAATACGTTTTGTGAGTTTGAAATTCTTGCTTGGGGCAGACAGCTGACCGGTGACCGCACACCGGACCCACAGAAAGGTATAGTGGTATTATATAATTATTATTAATGGTATTGTGGTCTGCTTCATTCGTCTCACAAAGTTAAGAAACATAATCGCTGGTTTAATCACATTGAAAGTGGCTAGAGCTCTCATTGAGTTGGGAAGAGAGAGAGGGGGGCTGTGTTTGTGTGCGTGTGTTAGTGTTGTTTCGGAGCCGTGTGCGTGCGCACGTGCGTGCATGTGTGTGTGCCTTGCAAGTTGCTTGTTTCGAAACGGCACCGACGCGCGCGCCACTTGCGCGCGTGCGTGTGTGCGTGCGTGCATGTGTACTGTTATTATTAATGACAGTATAAGAGCAGCTATCTGTACATAGTATGCAAATACAAACAATGTTCAGTGGAGTGTTTGTTGTGGGCATGCACTTCTGTTGTGGAGCATTTGCTGTAACAAAGTATAGGCCTGTAGTGTCATTGCTGTACTTTGATATCTGGAATATGATGCTTTTGCTGCAGGTTGAACTAGTTGGGTAGCATAGTGTAATAGACTTTCTGAGTAGCACTGCATGGGTACTGGGTTGTTGTGGAATGTGATGCTGATGCTGTTGTTGCTGTAGACCAGTATTCTGTGAACATGCTGTAGTATAGGGTGAACAATGGATAGCATGTTTTTGTATTGAGTTGTACTGTAATTCTGCAAACTGTTAATAAATTAATCAATCAATCAGCATATACTATCGTATATTGGCCCGTAGCATAAGATTTCTTAGGCAGCCCCTCCAACCAACATCACCTAGAGCCGCTACTGGTTGTATGATTACCTATGATTAGAGCTGTCACTGAATGTGAATCTGGTACAGTTGCATATGGCTCCAGGAATTTAAAACTGCTATTGCAGTGCTCCTTTATACTGCTAATTATCCACACAAAATCTATAGCACCAGTCCAAGAGAGTAAGAGACCCAGAATTCATCTACTTTTCCACTTTATTTGACAATACATTTGTGTGATGTCACGTTGGGGCTTTCAAACAGCTGGCTAAAGTAATGGAGAGTATGCTCATCACTTTTCCACAGGGACACAGCCCCCTCTTCTAGACTGAGTGGCAAAACATTAAGCAGCATGCGTTGGAGCGTTGGAGTTTGGAAGCGCTTGTTGGAAATCACGCAACGGACCTGTGTATCGCCGGTTTCTAAATGTCACATAATGCAGGAGGCAGCAGGATGTTGCGTTATGGAAAACAAGCGCTTCCAAACTTTTGACACTTAAAATAATCACCTACACAGAATGTTTTGACAGAAAGTAGGTCATAACTTGTCTATGGTGGATTTCTATGAAACAAAAACTTTACAGATATTCAAGCTTTCCCTACAACTGCAATGTTGGTGAGTTTACCATCGTTTAATAAGATAGGACTTTGGATGTCCTATCTGATGACCGATGTATGGGCTGTTTTTTTTTGCCACTCAGTAGGTGGCTGCATAACTTCCAGGTACGATGTTACGTGCATAGCCTATTGATTGATTTCTTTGTCTGTTTACATTGGCTACAGTGATATGTATTATATAATCTTGATTAGTGCCTACACATCACATGTTGGGAGGCGTGACTGTCAGGTGTCACCAGACCTAGGGATTAATTTATAGTTCACATTGCACACAGGACACAGTTCCTGTTTCTGTATGAGTGTGACGACACTGACGACAGGCAGTTTGATGAAACCTTCCTCTCCTTTGAACAAGAAATTAGAATACTCTGTTAAAGGTTTCTCAATCCTTTAAATTTCAAGGTCTCCGCTACACACTTTTAGATCAATTTAGACCGCCCTAAAGGAACCCATAGAGTCCCTGGAATTTGAATACTTTATTAGACATACCTAATGTAAACAGCAACACTGTACATAAAACACTTGGTCTAAAACAGGGGTGTCCAAACTTTTTTCAAAAGGGGGCCATATTAGAAAATATTAAAACACCCAAGAGCCAACCAACTGTATCTCCTGATATAATGTAGCTTCGGACTAGTCTATAACAAAGTCATAATGTAGCGTCGGACTAGTCTTTAATAAAGTCACATACATGTGCATCGCATTTAAACGATTCTATTGAACTCATCATATCATCATCAATATTTCAAATCAATGGTCTTTTATCGGGTGTGTGCTATGAACAAAAAGTGTCTCTCAGCCTTTTTTCAGCCATATGTCACATTACCAAATGTAACAAGAGGAGCAACGTAAAAATAATAATACATGTAGGAAGAAGGAACAAGGAACACTTGAAAATTATATTCTGGGAAATGCCCAGGTTAAAAAACTTGAAGGCCTCCCCCCTAGCCAACCAGGGAAACTCCCCCCTGTCAGGAAGCCAGTGATCTGTATTTTGATGGAAGAGGTCAGGGCACTTGCTTGGTGGCAGTGCTGTAGAAGGAGAATTTACTCTTTTTGAACGGTACAGCCGCTCCATTGCACAGCTATGTGTGTATGTATGTCTGTCTGTTTGAGCACGGAATGTCCGTGACATCATGTTGTTGACATCATCAGACGTCATCATTGTGATGAAAGGCAGTGCTCACTTCACACGAGTGTGATTTTTTGTTTAAAAGGTGGGTGGTAACAGATCGTAATCCACTTTGAGACTGACTGTGTACACTGTTCAGTGTATCTGAAATTAACTCTTTAGTACACCCCTTTAGAAAATGTATGCAGAAATAAATAATACAGTACAAATGGGCTACAGATGTTAACGAACAACCCGGGTTGTTAGGAGATTTTTTTTAAATGGTTGCCGTGAAGATTTAAATGTAGTCACGATCTCGTTGTTTCAGGGGCTTTAACTTGACGGACGCCGATGTCATGTTTTGTTTTACTGTTGTAGCTTTGCCTCCTACAACTGTGTTCCTCAGAGTTGCATTCCAGCACTGGGAATGTTTGTCTTTGAGCTCTGACCACAATTCACTGACTTGGTCAGGGCTTCGTTTGTGAACCAGCAAGATCCTGTGGTGGGCACATTGTTGCTGCTCTTCTTCTTTCTTAGGAAAGTCAAATGTCAGAAAGGCAGGGTGGTGTATGGGGTAGGCTTTCAACTTCACCATACACATTCCCACGTAGACGTCATCGATGGGGAACAGGTGAACCGATTTGGACACCTGGTTAAGAAGTTTTGTCAACTGGCCCGAGTATACCACCCCACCCCCACCCGCATAAGTAGGGTATAAGCCTTTGTAGAAGCTTTCCGGGACGCAGTATTTGGACTTTTTCTCTCGGATAGGTATGGCCCCACCGATGACGTCTCCAACCATGAAGCCTCTCATGGCCGCGGATTTTCCCAGCCTCTCCTCTTGGTCCAGGAGGTAGTCCAGCATGCCCGGCGTGTTGACAAACACGTCGTCGTCTCCCTTGAAGACGAAGCGCGCCCGCTTGCAGCGCCGCGAGAACCAGTCCCAGAAGTGCACATCTTTTAAAGTGAGATTGAAGAAGGAGTCTTTGAAGTCCCACTGCAGGATGTCTCCATAGTGCCGGCTCTCGAGCTGCAGTAACTCGTCCGCCAAGTCCGCAGCAAGCTCCCGCTGGCTCTGCTTGGCCAGTAGGAACACCCGGTGGACGTAGCCTCCCCTTTGGCCTGCTTTTTCTTTCCTTTGACCGGCCATCCAGCCGACCTGGCCCCATGTCCGGCGAATAACCTGCCGCCGCTCAAAATTCATTGCCACGGACTTGATGGCCAGGAGAAGCAGGGGCGGCTCCTCGTCCTCTAGCCCAGCTCCACAGGGCTTGCTTGGCACGATGACGTTGGGGTACTCCCGTCTGTGCATTGAGCTCACAAACTCCTTCATTTGCTCCGGCAGTTTGGCAAAGTCACTCATTCTGCTTTTCAGCTCTCCGACGGCAGAGAAACTGGCCTTCATCAGGTGACTGTAACTGCTGTTAATTTGCTTATGTCCCCTCGTGGTTCTCCTGTTTCTAAGGATGGGATTGTTATAGCGGTCAATCGGCAGTTGGAGTTGATTCCAGAGAGCACCGCCGTGTGGTGCAGGGTCCCAGAAGGTTCTAGGTAATGGGGCAAAGCCCTCGTTTCTGTAAGTCCCCGGGGCAATGAAGTGAGTCGTTTTACTCAGATGTGTTGAGCTGGATGTTGAACTGCTTAGCTGTTTAGCTGTAATGTCTGCCATATTGTAGCACAGCATCAGGGCGACGTAGACGAAGAGCAGGCCCAGAAGAATGCATGGAGTGCACAGACAGATCAGGATGTTCCACCAGCGACATCGGATCAGTGCCATTCCGCTGAAGGGGACAGAATAAGTATTTGGTTGGTTTAGTGATTCTCATGCCAAGGACCCCCAAATGAATATGTATTTGGCCACAGACCCCAGGCTGGAAATATGTTGTGCCCCCCCCCCCCCCTTTTGTGTTGATGTTATAGTTTCAAAAATTTAACAAATGTCGTCAAGATTTTTTTAGAATAGCAGATCTGCAAGCTCAAAGTGCATCACAAAGCACTTGCATTGTGAGCTTGTAGAGCGGCTATTTTCAAACGGCTAGTGTACAGGTTTCCAGTGGTTGAACTGGTTTTGATGCTACATTAACTTGTTGTTGAGAACCAGTGATGTAGCGCATTGGTTCCCAACCTTTTTATACTGAAGTACCCCTTAAGTACCCCAAATTATTTGGCTCTCCAAGTACCACCAAACTGATAACTGAAATTACAGGACCTGCCCTTTTTTGTTCCATTCCTAAGCCAATAATGATGCTGTTCTGACAAAACTCTGTCTAATCACTGATCAGCACAATTGATGATATTTCTAATATGATTAATCCATTCTCAAATCTTCTATTAATGGCTAGGTGTGCTGTCATGCTCATTTCAGCACGACTGCATAGCCTATTTCAACAAATTGCTTGGTCAGAAGAACTACCTGTAGTACTAGTAATATAAATATTTCATTCCACTTTTGTCTTTTACCCTCCTTTTTGGGGGGGAGACTCCTGTGTACCACCTGTGGTACTAGTACCAGTGGTTGGGAACCTCTATGTAGCGCATGTTTACGTAAGAAAGTCAGTGACTTGTCTACGGTACTTCTCACCAAGCTACAATGGTGCACACCACAGAACAGAAACAGAAATAGCCAATCTACAAGCTCACAGCACTTTATGAGCTTGTAGATTGGCTATTTCTGGCAAAGAGATTTGCCGAGCAGGGTTCTGTTGAAGACCCTTGGTGTAGGTGGGGAAGGGAGCAAGCCTAGACCCCTGGTTATAAGTGGTTAACAGAATGGCAACTATACAAATCTCTCTCTAAAAAAAAGATATGCCAAGGACCCCCATAACATTTTTAACGGCTCTAGCAGTGATTTCCAACCATTTTCATTTCAAGGGCCTGAATTAGGCTACGGACGCCTATTTAATGGCATTTCTATCTCTGGGACCCCAATGTATATTGTAAAATCACTGCTAATTTAACTCTTATAGTGTACAAAGGGTCCATTTGGTTCCATTTGTACACTCTTGAGTTACAGACCCCTAAGGTCCATTTGGTTCCCAACTATCATTTAGCTTGAGGGAGTCCCCGGAGCCCACTTTGAGAACCACTGTACTACACAGTACATGGTAGCACATGTTAACAGATGAATGAAAGAAACTACTGGCGACATTGGGAAGCACAGTATATCAAGAGGAGTAGTTGGAAGATTAGAAGAAAATGGAACAGGAGAGATTTCTGAGTGACAGGATAGTCCAAGATTAAAAAGAAACGGCTTCTCAGAGTATATAGGGTAAATGAAAAGGGCATATTACTGTAACACCAAATTCAATGTGATGTCTCTGGTGTGCTGACCTTACGTTTAAACATAGCATTGAAATAGAAGTCTTGGGGGAAAGTCTTTGTTTACCTGTTCTTTAGATGGTGGCCACCTCATTTGCTGAAAAATATCCCTCTTTTGTAAAATTCCAACCAGTAGTGCTAGCAGTCTGTCATCATCTCCAATTCTCTGTGTCTTCTACTTGGAATGATCCTTTTCAGACGTCAACTATAGATAACAGAGACAATTCCTGAGGACTATCCTTATACATTATGTACAATTAGTTGTATTAACACATGACAGCCAGTGGGTTGGAGTTTCTGTCTGAGGGGGTTGCTACAGTAAGCGTGGTTCAGTGTCGTTTCCATAGGAGACAGACTGGTTACATTCAGGTACATGCGGGATACGCCCACTGTCAGTAAACAGAGAGAGAAAGAGAGAGAGAGAGAGAGAGACAGTGAGTGAGTGTGAGTCAGTGAGTGCACTGACAGGTAACCTGTTATTCATCAACAGGTTACCTGGAAATATTTCTCAGATACTGTAATAACTATAATAATTTCAAGCACGTCAGGCACGTGCAGTGGGGCGTGGAGGTGCTTTTCGTGCTTGGGCACCTATCCATTTGTGTCAAAGTTCCCAACATCCGTGGTTATCTCTATAGGTCGTCCTTAAATGCCATTGATAGTGAATGGCCAGTTTTACGTCAATGTCCCAACACAAACATTAAATGCCATTGATAATGAATGGCCAGTTTTACGTCATTGTCCCAACACAAACATCAAATGCCATTGATAATGAATGGCCAGTTTTACGTCATTGTCCCAACACAAACATTAAATGCCATTGACAATGAATGGCCAGTTTTACGTCATTGTCCCAACACAAACATTAAATGCCATTGATTATGAATGGCCAGTTTTACGTCATTGTCCCAAGACAAACATTAAATGCCATTGATAATGAATGGCCAGTTTTACGTCATTGTCCTAACACAAACATTAAATGCCATTGATAATGAATGGCCAGTTTTGAGTTTTTGTTAAACACAAACTAATTAAATGGCATTGACAGTGAGAACGCAAATTGTGATTGGCCGGAATGAGATGATTGATGGCGTATGATGATACTTCACACAGGTGTGATTTTTGAGGGGTGCTAGCTCCTCCAATGTCCAGCTTTTAGTGTGTCCACAAACTTTAAATTCCTACTGAAAATGAATGAACAATTTTACGTCATAGTGTAAATTTCACATCACCTAGTGTAGGTGACGTAATTCTGATTGGCCGGAATGAGATGATGTATGATGATGTACGATGATAAGAGTGCCACTCACTTCACACGGGTGTGATTTTTATATCTATCTATAAATGCACCTTGCCTCTGTCTGTACGTGTGTACTGTACGGCTGTAATCCACGTAACTCGAAAACCATTCGCCGACTTCAAATTCGACACACGCGTTCCACACCCCCACAGGGAGTGCAATGCCCGGTGTCGGGTCGGTCGGACCCACGGTTGTTCAGAACCGCCACAGAAGGCCTCTGCCCGGGCTCTGGACAGGGCCCCTGCCCAGGGTGCATTTATGGAGCTGGCCAGTCATGACATAACAACACTCCATATCCATGTCTGACACAGAACCCTATAGGAATAAAGGGACACAGATGTTCTGACATCGGCATAGACTCCATATTTGAGCATGCCTGAAAAATAACTCCATATATGGGCATAAAAGGGACACATCTTCCAGAACCGTGCACCCAATACACGAGTAAGACGCGCAAACGCGGGAAGCGAACGCAGATCGTAAATTGCAATAACAATTCACCATGACTCAGCCATAACCATATAAGGAGTCCCCAAAGCAGCTATATGTCCAAATATGGAGTGTGTTGCATCAATGACAAACAAATCACTCAGCTCCATATACGGGCACAAAGGGGGGACGGATACACGGACACACACACAGACATGATCTGCTAGGTCTCATAGTAAGTGCTCACTGCGTTCGCAATCACTGCGTTCGCAACTAATACGTGGAATTACTCAAACTGAGTGCTTGCTGCTTATTTTTTCATAAAAGGGACACAGACATAACTGGGTGGGGCATGCATTTCCAACTTGCATCGTTCCAAGTGGCCAGTGCCCAATGGGCACCGCTCTAGTAAATAAAAATATGAGGAGTCTAACCACTTGTCTTAAGCCATATGTACTTTTCCTGGGCCGTAGCTCAGTGGTCCAGGCACCTTGGCTGGTATAATCCAGTCTGGCAGTGTGCCGCGGGTTCGACTCCCGACCCCGACGGCCTTTACTGCATGACCCCCGCCCATCTCTCTCTCCATTTACTGTCTATAACAAAGCTAAAATAAAGGCGAAAGCCACAAAAAAACTTAAAAAAAAAAAAGACATATAAACTTGCACTTGAACCCCAGCATCCATATCCTGGGAGGAACAACAGCAAAGTTTGCAGATCTACAAGCTCACAGCGCATGAGCTTGTCCCCCCCTCCCCCCAACGATCAGATAAAACTGGAATAGTGAGTATTTATAGTGTCATATCTGTGTAAACACCAGAAAGATAATACCGTCTCTGTCACCACTTACATTTACTCAAGTAACAATAAACAATATCAATAATAGCTTGAATTTATATTGCGCTTTTCATGAACCCAAGGATGCTTTACAAAATGAACAACCAACAAACAATCAAACAAAAAGAAAACAAAACAAGAAAAACTGTACCTTTTACAGTTATGATGAGCTACGAGGTAGTTTTCCTTGATTATTTCCATTTTTTATCCTTTGTACTTTGACAGCTAGTTACTAGTTTATTTGTATTATTATTTTATAATTATTGCGTTCGCAATTACATTATTATGACTACATTATTACAAATCATACATTGAACACTTAAAGCCCCATTTTATACAAGCGCATGACGCTGTAAGCTTGTGGATCAGCTACGGTTGACACATTAAGAAAAACATTTCTTTGGTGCTCTCTGGTAACGCCTCTTTTGTTTAAGGAAGCTTGCCAACTTTCAGGTTGATAGATTTATGTTGTCTGCCTGTTATGATGCTTTGCTGTTCAACAAATCGACAAACTAATAAATGAACCTCCGGCATCCGCTTCAGGAATCACTCCCAACCAGTGGAACCTGTCTGACTTGTGTGTGTGTGTGTGTGTGTGTGTGTGTGTGTGTGTGTGTGTGTGTGTGTGTGTGTGTGTGTGTGTGTGTGTGTGTGTGTGTGTGTGTGTGTGTGTGTGTGTGTGTGTGTGTGTGTGTGTGTGTGTGTGTGTGTGTGTGTGTGTGTGTGTGTGTGTGTGTGAGATGACTATCTTGAATATGAGTGGTTGTGGTTTAACTGGTTTTGCAGGATTTGCCTATGCTGGCATGTCCTGGGTGATCAGTGTACTCAAATGTTTTACTTACAGTAGGTAAAAGTATCAACACTGCAATGCAAAAATACTCTGTTAGAGTCTGGAATTCTAAATTTACTTGAGTAAAAATACTTGCATAAAAAAGTACTCATTGTGCATCATGTATTGGAAATACTCAAGTATATTACAAATACCTGAAAATTGTAATTAAGTACAGTACATGAGTACATATACTTCCACCACTGGTCTGGGGGCTTATTATTTTCTACGATTGTCTATTGTATTACAACCTTACCTCATATAATGGGTCCTGATTATCATTATAAGATGGTACCATTCATGTCTACTCGCTCTGTCTCAGATATGTGGGCTTCGGACAGTTCAGACAGAAACCTAATCTCTCTAGGTCGTCCTCAGACGAGCCCTCCATCGTCGTTTCCAGTCATCCCGTTCTCCATACATCTGCCTTTGGCAGTGACCTGCTAGTCTCATTCTCCTGGCTGCTATTTTCTGGCTCACCCTTGGTATTCCCTCATACAGAGTCTTGTTAGTAACATGTACAGTCTTGCTGATGTTAAGTACGCACGCAGCATTCTGGTGTAGCACCCGTCAAGGGACTTCTGCAGGGTTGGCTTCAGGGTCCAGCATTCACTGCCATATAGGAGAACAGACTCCACTGTTGCGTAGAAGAAGCTGAGTTTGATTTGTCGGGTGAGATTGGAGTTCCATACACTGGTCATGCCATTCAGGGCCCTCCATGCAAGTGCCTTCCTCACTTTCAGATCTTGCTCGGTTGAGTTGACCCATGAGCCCAGGTACTTACTTTAGGCTTTCCTGAGTGCATAGTCCAGGACTATGATGAAGAGGAAGGGGGCTAGGGTATCCCCCTGCATTACCCCAGCCCGGATATAAAACTCCTCGCTGTTGCCATCTGGGGTCTGACATCCTTAATAGGCAGTGTCGATGTAGATTGGGTGGTTGAAGTATTACAAAAGTATTTTCAAAATTGTAAAAAAGGCATAGTAGTTTATGGATAAGGAGTTTAGCATGGACGAAAATAAATCATGCTGTAGTCCTGGTCTCTATACTGCCTCCACCTGGCCAGCCGGGGCACCTGATGAAGGGGAAAGAAACTGGTTGGAATAACGTGTTCCTTCCACGCACTACGCGACTGGGGAAACTCCCCCCTGTCAGGTGAAAAGAAGCGGCTTGGACTGCTCATGCATTGAAGGAAGCATGAGTTCAGTCCGTTGCTCAGAGGGAGTGTAGCACTCAGGATTACATTAGACAATTGACACTGGGTGGATTAACAGGGTTTTGTAACCCATTTTTTGTAAATCCTGGGTTAAAAAACGTGAAAAAAGAAAATATTTAGTCTTGGGTCTTTTGAATAATATTTTAGTCATCTGAAACTGTTCAGTCTTAGTTTAAACTTAGTAGATTACATATCTAAACCTTTGTCTTTTAGTCTTAGGGCCCTATTTTCGTCGGACTTCTTTGCCATTTTTTACTGCCATGTTTGAGCTTGTAGATTGGCTATTTGAATGTTTATCAAAATAGTCCCTAAAAACAATATCAGGCACAATATCACAGTGCGAGCAAGAGACATCATTTAGAAGCAGATAATAATAAAGAACTGCACTCTGTCGAGTGCCTACTTGCTTGTTGCACTAAATGGCCTACTAGTGTGAAAACATACCTGCCCAGTCTGCTTCGTGCCAGCATATGACATCATATCACATGCTGCTAAGGGACATACGCATCGTAGCACCTGACTGATACCATTACTTCCACGCTCTGCTTGTGCAAGTAATAATTATATAGCAGCAGAATATGCATAGTGATGGTGCCAGTGCAGCAGCAATGGAGTGGAGTCATATTTGTACAATGATGAAGTCTGACGGCTTATGTTGCCAAGACTGACATGGCTACAGGGTTCAGCACTTGTTGCCTGATGGTTGACAGGGGGAAACAATTCCATATTATGGTTATATGGCATTTGATACGTAGCTTTATGTAGGTATCGTTTCCTAGCCTGTCTGTCTTTGCTACACTTCTGAAAAAGACTGTTGGAAGGCTCCATGCTCATTCAAAATGCTGTGGCCACTGTATTCACTGGGACAAGAAAAGCGGAACACATTACTCCTATCCATAAATCACTCCATAATGCTGCTGCACTGGCTCCTGATCCAACACACAATCCATTTCAAAGCACTATAGGGATACTTACGGTTTATGAGGCTTAGAATGGTTTAGCTCCCAAATGCATCTGTGATCTGCTCACTGCCTTTCTACCACTGAGACTGCTCAGATCATCAAGGTCTGAGGAAGGGCTGCATGCGGCCCCAAATGTTACCACTTCAGTCAAATAAATATCTGGGAGCAGAAAATGGTGTTCGGATTTCTCTCTTTTCTTGATTTGTGCTCAGATCATCGGACACTGGTCTCCTGACTCTACCCAGAATAAAAATCTGAATGTGATGGAAGTGCAGTTAATGCAGTCACATGGTTTTGCAGTATGCTCTGGAACAAATTGCCCCGATGATGTGAGATCTGCCACAACGTGTCATCTTTTCCACAGCCTATGATAGTACTGGGATCAGGGGTCATCAACATGTCCGTCCATGGCAAATTCTAGATTAGATAGTTTGTACACACCATTATCATGTTATTATTTTTGGACCCAATTACTGAATGTCAATCTCCAGGTTTTTAGTGTCATGTGTATTTACTATGACAGCAGTCCAGCTAGTACTAGTGGTTCTCAGATGTTTTGTTTTCAAGGACCCCCCACAACTCTGAGAGTGTACAGATACGGGTCCATTTGGTTCCATTTGCACACTCAGAGTTACAGACCTGTAAGGGTCATTTGTGGCTTGTTCTGTTCTTGTTCTGTGGCTTGTTCTTTTTCTTGTTCTGTGGCTGTTTTTGTCTACTCATTTTGTATGTCCATGGCAAAAATAGAATTTTGACAAAAATGTCCAACCACAAGCTTGGTGATGACCCCTGACTGGGATTGCGTTTGCAGATCCGGTCAGGGTCTAGAGTGTGTGTGTGTGTGTGTGTGTGTGTGTGTGTGTGTGTGTGAGAGAGAGAGAGACTTTGGCCTTCTGAAATTTGATGCAACTTAGGAGATATTTTACACTCAAACACAGTTGAGCAATGTGACTTTTAATCATCTGACAAATTGTGGAAATTGGTCTAAATCCATTAGTATAAAATAAAGATTAATAATAGTAATATTTCTGTTGATTTAATTTGTGGAAATTTGTCTGCTTACATGTGCATGTAGGTGAAATTCACCTGTGCAGACCTGCATGGTATAACAGAGGTATAAGCACAAGGCAAATGCTGCCACCTAGTGTCTGTTATATTCTTCCAATGTGGCGTGTTCTCTGTTACCTGCTCTGCACACTGTGGCCCCTTTTACACCAGCCCGTTCTTAGTCCATGAGCCACCAGCCCGTTCTTAGTCCATGAGCCACCGGCCCGCTCTTAGTCCATGAGCCACCAGCCCATTCTTAGTCCATGAGCCACCGGCCCGCCAGCCCATTCTTAGTCCATGACCCACCAGCCCGTTCTTAGTCCATGAACCACCAGCCCGTTCTTAGTCCATGAGCCAGAGCTCCAAAATTGGAACGTTAATTATGAATTGAGTGGGCAAAACCATACCTTTATTATATTGTTTATAGGGTCAGTAAGTAAATTAATATACAATATATCGATAACCCTTCCACAGTAGCTTTTGTATATTTTCTTATGATGCCTAATTTGCACATTTACAAGGCCTGGGCCGGCTTAGCGGTCCAGGCACCTTGGCTGGTAATCCAGCATGACATTGTGTCGTGGGTTCGAGTCCCGACCCAGACGAAACTTACTGCGTCTTCCCCCCCAACGATCTCCCCATGTCCTGTCTACCTACTACATCTATCAATAAAGGCAAAAAAGCCCCCCAAAAAAGAACTTAATACAATAAATCCATGTATTTGTGTAATCATTTTGGGAAGTTTCAAGGTGATAACTATTAATTCAAGTTTTACCAATTCACCTCATGTAGGCTATATACTGTAGGTGAAAATAAATATGAAAAAGCTACTACTGTGGAAGGGTTATCATATATTATTTTTCTTATACTGATCCTATAAACAATTTAATATGGTTTTTCCCACTCAATTTTTAATTAACGTTCAGATTGTGCAGGCTCTGGCCCATGGACTGAGAACCGGGCCAGTTCAACCCTGGTGGAAAATGGGCCTCAGGTTTTTTTAGGAACAGGAACATGGAATGGACCCTTACAATTTACAATTTTCAATTTAGGCATTTAGCAGACTCCAGAGCGACTTACATTAATCAAGAACAAAAAGCATGGCAATACATCACATACATAAAAAGTAGTTATGAAACATGCGTAAACTAAGAATGTAACAGTGGAATATCTATATAATGAAACTATAGATATAAACTATACATACTATACTATACTATACACATACATATAGCATGTGTGCGAGCAGAGTCCAAACGAAGCAACTGTGTCTGTTAGAAAGACGACAGGAGTGTTTCAAAACATGGTAGGAATAAAGATTTATTTGTCATTATGAAGAGGTGATTTGGGATGTTTCTTCTTTTACAAGTAGTATTTTATAATTTTTTTCGTTGATAAAACTTGCAAAAAATCTTCTAGCATATTCCAAGAATAATGGACATGAAATAAGGGGGATTTATTGCTGAATGTTAAAATGAAGACACCTTTTTTTTTTTGTTTTATTTTTAGTTTTCTTTAGTTTTTTTCACCGAGTGGAAAAACGATTTGCTTGCTGCTTTTTCCATGCACCCAACTACCAGTACCACTAGGACATGCAGGGGGGGGGGGGAGAGGAGAGGGGGAAGGGGAGGGGGGAGGAGGGGGGAGAGAGACTGGGGAGGAGGGAGGAAGTTGGTAGGTAGAAAAGACAAAGGCAAAACTGCAGGACAAACACAAACATGGAAGGAAGGAGCCTTTGGTGTGTGTGTGTGTGTGCGCACGAACATCTTTGTGTATCTGTGTGTGTAACTCTCTAAGAGTAGGTTATGATTGATGACGTGCACGTCGGTATCCATGTGTGTGTGTGTGTAACTCTCTAAGAGTAGGTTTTGCTTGATGACGTGCACGTCGGTATCCATGTGTGTGTGTGTAACTCTCTAAGAGTAGGTTTTTCTTGATGACGTGCACGTCGGTATCCATGTGTGTGAGTGTACGTGCATGGTAAAGCCTGATTCATACTTCGTCACACAACGGTGTCGCGCGCCAAAAATAGCAGATCTACAAAGCCCTGCATGACGCGCTGCCGGTGGAGCATGAATGAAGCGTTAGAGCAGTGGTTTTCAACTCTTTTCATATCAAGGCCCATTCTTTATTCAGCATTTGAGCCACGGACCACCATTTAGCCTCTCAGACCCAAAACTTGGAATATTTCATTGTCGTTGGATACAATTTTGTCCACAATTCCATGCTCTAGGTACGAGATAACAGGCAAACGATCAAAATGACAATTCTTCTACATTCTCTAATTGTGTATAGACTTCTTGGTTAACAATAGTTTAACTCTTGAGAGCGTAAAATGAACCGAAATTAGTTTCGGTTCAAATTTAACTCAAGAGTTAAAGATATATATGGGTTAAAGATCTATTAGGGTCCATTTGGTTACCAACTCTCCATCCTTTTGCTGGGGCCCACCTGGAACCCCATCAAGGGACCACTGGTTGAAAGCCGCTGCATTAGAGGGATGAGGGAAGTGCAGGGATGGATGGGAGAGATCAAAGAGAAGGGATGGATGGGAAGGGATGGATGGGAGAGATCAAAGAGAAGTCAACTACCTCTAGTCTAGAAGCACACTACTCTCACTTGCAGTAAATCCATGTCGCAAATTCCCGATTAGTTTTACAGTGATAAGACGAAACTAGCCAGTACTTTGGGCCATCAAAAACAAAACCAATATATTTATAGATATCCCTATTCCCTACTATGATCACGAGTTTCCCCTGAATTTGTCAGAGGGCATTGTTGCCATTTTGAAGGTAGTCTACTCTAACATATCTGTGATCCATGCATTTCCTGTGATTCGTCAAGAAAACACTATACACTACTTATTGAAAATTGATTCGTATGTATTGTATTTGGCAGAAAATCAGTTTGCGGTAGTTTTTTGTTGTTTTTGTGTGTGTGTGTGTGTATTTTTCGTCACCAAAAAGGATTTGGAAAACTGTTCTTTCTGACCTAAAAAAATACCATACCCAATGTATAGCTCCGGAGGAGAGGAGTAGGAGCTTAATTCATATTGCGGATTCACAGGACTTGTAATGTTGCCATTTTGTCTACTGTATACTCTACACAGCAGCCAAAACTACTCTGGAGACTTGTCCCACGCTAATAGCTGGAGACTTGTCCCACGCTAATAGCTGGAGACTTGTCCCTCGCTAATAGCTTCTGGAGACTTGTCCCACACTAATAGCTGGAGACTTGTCCCACGCTAATAGCTGGAGACTTGTCCCTCGCTAATAGCTTCTGGAGACTTGTCCCACACTAATAGCTGGAGACTTGTCCCACGCTAATAGCTGGAGACTTGTCCCACGCTAATAGCTGGAGAATTGTCCCACGTTAATAGCTGGAGAATTGTTCCACGTTAATAGCTGGAGACTTGTCCTACGCTAATAGCTTCTGGAGACTCGTCCCTCGCTAATAGCTTCCGAAAATCATTTTGAGGTGAAGAGGACTGGAGGGCACGGGATGGAGGGTGCTGGGGAGCTGTGTGTGTGCATACGTGTGTGTGTGTGTGTGTGTTGGAGGGGGGTAGACGGAGACAGACACATAACAGATCATTCAGTCAATATGACCAAGCAAAGTATGTTCAGTCAATAAAGGTATAGGAGGTGCAAAAAAAGGATGCAGTAATCAATATTATCATATACGAGTAGTTGGTTATGACTTACATAAATTAATAATAATAATAATAAAAAGAAAAATACGTATTTGTCGTATACTCCGACTCACGCACTTGCAATGTGAACCTCTGCACAGTGAGACCCGCTTGATGTCAGTCGCCAGCGGAAACTAACATAGATGCGTCTCCGCGGGAACAGCAAACTGATATATATATATATATAGATTCAAGATACAAGAATCTATTTTTATTTCATTTTTTATCTTTTATCTTCATCATCATCATCATCCTCTTAATAATTCACCTTTTTGTGTCATTGTCAGCGTCGTCAGTCATAATATGGCCCATACGCGCACACACACACACACACACACACACACACACACACACACACACACACAGAGAGAGAGACAGCCTTTTGGAAGAATAAAAAGGAACAACTAATTCTCTTCAAGTTTCAAGAGTTTTACACACGATCCCTTCACCGTGATGTGTATATATATATATATATACCAATTAAGCATAAGAATAAGAACAATCAGACAGACGGGATGGATGGATGGATGCACGGACGGACGGACGGATGAGAAAGACAGGAAGGGGAGTGACATAATGGATCTGGCCTGAAAGAAAGACAGGAAGGGGAGTGACATAATGGATCTGGCCTGAAAGAAAGACAGGAAGGGGAGTGACATAATGGATCTGGCCTGAAAGAAAGACAGGAAGGGGAGTGACATAATGGATCTGGCCTGAAAGAAAGACAGGAAGGGGAGTGACATAATGGATCTGGCCTGCGGACTGAACTGTGACTGAGATGGCGTGCGGTGCGCGCCCTCTAGAGGTGTGAGTCTTTTGGCTGCGATGGGATGGGGAAGTCCTGAGACACGATGCGGCTCTAAGCTGCTGGCATAGGAGAACGGGTCGGGCTGGGCAGTCCACGAGAGGCCAGAGTCAGGCTGGATTAACAACTGGGTTGGTTTTTAGGTCGGTTTGGATTCGGCAGGCCCCCTCCCCCCCCACCCCCCCACTCCCTCCCCCCGGCCCTGTGACTGCTCACGCGGGAGGGGAGGGAAGTACTTACAGTGCAATGGACAGCTTCTGGCAGAGTGAACATAGGAGCGGGCAAGTCGAGCGAGAGACCACACGTACTGCCCTCGAAGCTGGATGGAGAACACTTTGGAGAACTGAACCACCCAACGTGACTTCACAAGGTGCACAGACTGTTTGGACACACACACGCACATCCACACAAACATAAGCACACACACACACACACACACACACACACACACACACACACACACACACACACACATATATGCTGCAACCACCACCTAGACCATGAAAAGGAAACCCTGAACATCTACGCAAGGATGTCGAATCACTTACCCTACAACGCCCTAATGCACTTCCTCTTACAGCAACAACAACAAATGGCTGACAGGTAGCATATACGAGGATATGAATGACCAACAGAGTACAATCCCGATTGTTAATTGGACTCCCAAGAGCTTCGTTAACACTCGGGACGTTGCTGTGAATGTGTGTTCAACTAGAGATTTTCAACCCTCCCAAAAAAAATCTGCCCTGCACGTGGGTGTGCGGGGGGAACCCAGAAAGCTACCCTACACATCCGGTTGCGTCAGTGATAAAATGTCCCTGTGAAACGAGCGCATTGCGTGGATCATACTCATGTAAACATACACCTTTTACACAGGAGGAATTCATATTGCATGATAACATAATCAGATCACAGTTCAAAAACAGGAAGATCCCAAATCAGAGGAAAAAACCAAAAGGAAAAGGAAGGAAGGAGGTTGGTCTCTATAAAAAACGAGGAGTCTTTTATAAGAAAGGCTACAAAAACTCAATGGGACCTCCAACTTCAGCATACAGCAAAAGGCACCACAATATTATTCTATTTATCTAACTTGTGAAAAAATTGGCACGTAATTCTCTTATCATCTCTCGTAACGCTGTAAATCAAAAAACTTTACATATAAATATTCTTCCCCCCCGTTTATAAAAAAAAGTCTTTGCTGTTAGCTAGTAGACAATTTTTGCTGAAATGAAAATAAATATTTCATTTGTTTAGAATATCTGTCTGTTATACAAAATAAAAATATTTTTTCCTAGGTGCAGGTCTCTAGTCCACTGGTTGTGTATGGGGGGGAGGGGTGTATGTGAGGACGAAAGTGGTGTTGGGGGGGGGGGCTCTGTCTTAAAGGGGCATGTTGTCCGTTTTGGAGCGGTGCGAGTGCGACTGGTGAGACCCCCGGCCCTGGCCGCTGTTGCCGTTGCTGCGCGGCGCGCCCCCACCACCACCGTGCCGACCCAGCCCTCTGTGAGTCCGCGTGTCGGCGGCGCCGGATGACGACGCCGGGCGGCGGTAACCTGAAACGGTGGTGAGGGGCGGCGGCGGGGGGTCCACGCTCATGTTCTGCATACTGAGGAAGGGCGTGCTCTCCCCGTGGCCCTCCTCGTCGTCGTCCTCCTCGTCCTCGGACTGGCTGAAGCTCTGCGAGCTGTAGTCCCGCAGGCACGAGGCGGCGGCCCCCCGATGGGCCGCCGCCTGTACGTGTCCGTTGAGGCGGTGGGGGCGCCGCGGCGGGCGCGGCTGCTGCTGCTGCTGCCGCCGCTGCTGTTGGCGGCTCCGGGCGGGCTGGCGCGAGGAGGCGGCGACGTACTCCTGCGTGGTCTCGTAGGCCTCGTCGTCGGGGAGGCGGTAGGGGCTGGACGGTAGGCTGCCCGTGCTCTCCGTCAGGTAGGGCCGTCTGGGACGACGGGGCTGCCGGTACAAATGTCCGTCCTAGACAGGGGACGGATGGACACACCGATGGAGGGGGTTAAGCAGAGGTGAAGAGTTCTTATAAAACCTAACCCCCATTTACTTGCATAATGGGGAAACATTAGTGTTGTCATATATGCATTTACCTTGCATACTGTAATTTAATTAGTTCATCAGCCACTGTTATCTGACTCTGCTTCAGACAGAACCCCTACAGTAAACAGGTCGACACAATGGATGCATTGATATGCATCCAAGGTCGGTCATTCTTATTGTTTCAAGCCTGCGACACACTTTTGTTCGAAAGATTAGCAAATTAAGAGAGGTGCGAAAACTGTTAATGGCTGTGCGTGCTTGTGTGCATCTTCACCAACACTCTGACAATGTCAGATATGACATTCAAATGGGTGAGGGGAGCTCAGGGGGCCTAATTTGTGGTTCCTATTTCCTATTTCTTCATGGGTGCTCAAGCAACGACCTCACCCACATAGTCACCCACATAGTCGGCGCCGCTGGTGTGCCTATTCATAGTTCGGTTTTCGGTGAAGAGGTGACCACAGTAAATGTCGAGATATGAATATGATGCATTGTGAGCTTTTTTAACAATTTAATTTAATTTTTATTATATATTTAGTAAAGGAATGGTTTTGGTCATACAAGGTTTCCACTTGACAGCAATATATTGTTCTGTATCAGTATCATCAGATTCCATTCAAATTGGCTACTATGACTGCCTATGAATTCCACAGGCCTGCGTGGGTATACAACCTGGCCTGGCGGGGATATGCAGCCTGGCTGCTCAGCACTCACAACAGCGCAGCACCTGTAAAAATAGCAGATCTTCAAGCTTCGAGATATGAATTTGATGCATTGTGAGCTTGTAGATAGGCTATTATAGCAATATATGGTTCTGTATTAGGGCTGGGTGCAATAACCGCAATATCACCATACCGCCGTTATGTAACTCATACCACGGGTTCATTACCGTGGTAAAATGCTGTGCTGGCGACCTAAGTTCTAGGCCTATGACTGCATATGGTGTGATATGAAATGAAAAGTGTAACATAATAAACACGGAATCAATGAGAATCAGTCTAATCATGTCAGCAATAATGTAACACCACGAACCAAATGGTTGCTGCTGCGTGGTGGAGCGGCAGCGGCTGGAGCTTTTTCATGTATCGTACAGTATATATTTGGCTGGTTAACTTTGAATTTGTTTAATATGTTGATAAGAGAATAGGAATAAAAGGCTTATTATCCATGCTGAGGGCCGAGGGACGTTATTGAATGGTCGGTTTGACCCGACCGACATTTCCTTTCCTTGGAGCGAGAATGCGTGACGATGCGATTCCAAATAAAAATGACAGTGTTTGAAATCATTCCAACCCGATAGACCTACCTAAACTATAAATGTCAAAAGTCAAAAGTCAAATTGTTCTGTCCGTCCTCCTGTCTGTAAACTTTTCTGCAAGCGACCAGTGGAACTGCCTGGCTGGCTCTCTCTTTTTCTCTCTCTCTCGCTGGCTGCTCGGAGGCACGTTTAATGCGTGCAATGTTCAGGAATCTAATCCAAGTAACTGCCCGTGAGGTATACGGAAGTGTATTTTAGATTATACACTGACACGACAACGCGTATTCAGGGCGGAGTCACCACCCCCAGGGTAAATTGTGATTTGCTCTCGTTCACTGCAATGCAATTTGCGGCATTTTCAAAACAATATTGCGCAGAGTAGCGATTATCAAACGTATTTGCAATGACATAGGTTGAAAGATCTGTTGCCCGTAGACAAGGCACGTTACCTCCGCAGGTTAGATATTATCGGCATAGATGTTTGTCCGTATGTGATTAAGGATTGGAAAAAGTTGCATTGGCAGCCATAGAAAATTCTGCCCAGGGTAAATGTCCCGGATGTGACGTTTTGGGGCGTTCCTGTCTTGTTTCGTGTCAGTGTATGCCTTAGGACTATTTGTGGCGGTTGTGCGTCACATGACTTGACTTATCCTATGATATCTAAACCGTGCTGCAGCTGCTGCTGTTAGAATGAGATGCGGACCTCTCCGCTGGCACAATCAATCAAATATATATTAATTTGAAACCTGTTACATCGATGCAGCCTTACCCATACACGTGTAGCCTATAATGTTTCCCCCTCTATATAAAGATGATTTGCACCTGGCCGTTAGAAAAACTCATGGTATTTTATTGGCTCTAAACAAAGTCCGACAGTGTTTTAAATTAGGCTACTCCAACCCAGACCCAGTGCCCACCTTGTCTGTTGTTGTGTCAGTCAATGGGATCGCAGGGAAAAGACGCTCAACTTGGTCTGAAATTATGTCAAATCCGCTCTCTTTTTTTTCTCTTTTGCATTTAATGTCACTTTTTTGTTGACTTGTATTCAGTGGTGTACATTGTACAAGTACAGTACATTTACTACATACTTTAGGCCTACTTAAATACAATAGAGGGATTTTCTACTTTACTGGAGTGTTTCCAATTGTCAGTACATCTACCTCACTACATCTCGGAGGCAAATATTGTACTTTTATTCCACTACAATTATTTGAAAGCTTCAGTTACAACTGTAGATTTGGATGATTATTATAAAAAAATATTTAACCACTTCAGCCCTATATACATTTCGAATGATCTACAAGCTCACAACAACGCGTCGCAGCAACGTGTAAAATCTGGCATTACGTCACCATCAACGCCCGCCAAATTTTTGTTCGTCAAAATCAATTGTAGATTTAGTCGACTAAAACTAGACTTAACACTAAAACATTTCAGGCGACTAAAATATGACTAAAACTAAATGAAATTTCATTCAGAAGGCTGTGAGTAACAACTAAATCAAAATGTGCTGTCAAAATAAATCAACACTGATGTGTGCAACAGGTGTTTGTTCCTTACGTCGGGGCACTGCAGCAGGGGCTGGTCATCCTCTCTGTGATAGGTCCCAGCGGCGGGGGGCAGGGAGAGGGCGTGGCCCGTGTTGGGTGAGGTGATCTGGAAGGTGGGCACCTGGGGCGGCAGTGGAGGGTAGTGGAACTCCACGGGAGACAGGCGCGCTGGAGTGGTCAGTGCCGACACATACCTGGATAGGACATTAGTACAGTCTCATGTATATTATTATTATTATTATGCATATACAAGCAATTACCACACTAAAGACTGGTGGTCAAGTTGCCTTTTATGGCTGGACTTCAGTCAAGCCAACAATCAAGGCACTCTGACAGAAGTGCTTTAATATAAATGTACAATGATAATGTTGGTGACATGGTAATCTCTAGCAAAGAAGAGGTTACATATCTGGGCTGTATCCTGGACAATAAACTGTCAGGTGAAGGTGAAGGCATGGCAACAAGGGTGATCAAAAGAGTAAATCAAAGGAAAAGATTCTTATTCAGCCCCTATTTGACTATGCTTGCACCTTCTCGTTCTCTAACATCTCAAATTAATTAAGCTCCAGACCTCCCAAATAGGGTGACCATATGTGCCCCTTTGCGTGGGACAGTCCCTCATTTCCAAGACTTTTCAGGCGTCCTACAAATTGAGACCCTGTCCCACATTGTAACATGCATCAGTGTTCAAATGTCCTAATAGTTGGCTTTCTATTGTAAAGCTCTCCCATTGTCTCTTTTCCTGCACGATGTGTTTTTAAGTCTGTTAAAATTACATGAGAAATATCCTCTAGGCTTCAGTACCAAGTCGGCCATATCAATTTTAAAACAAAAAGTGAAACGCCAGAGCGGTTGATTAACAAAATTATAGGCTTATAGGCAATATTAGGCCTAATATGGTCGAATATGACATTACAGCATTTAATTGCAACTTACATAATATGTTGCTAACCCCGTCCCACTTGTCCCACACAAGTAATACTTCTGTCCCTCAAATGGACAGTTTGGATCTGGTCACCCTACTCCTTCCCATGACCCACCTTTATGTGAGTCCTTCTAGGCCTATAGGCCCATGAAACACCTTTATGAAAATTTGATAGCATAGGTTGGCTCATGGTAGAAGACAGAGTCAAGCAACTGAAAATGGGACTGACATTCAAGATTGTAAATGCAGATCTGCCATCCATGCCTTAGTGCCCAGTTCTTACTTGACTGATTACCTCAAAAAAGTGAGCAATTCCCACAGACATAACACTAGAATAAAGGTGAGCAATTCCCACAGACATAACACTTGAATAATGATCTGGTGCCACCCATTTTTAGAACAAATATCTGTAAATCCCCCTTCCACAGCACTGTATGTGTGGAATACCCTGCCTCAAAACAAGCAAATCACTGGTTTCCTTTAAAAAAGGTTTTAAAATGAACCTGTCATTGTCATCAGGTTAAAGGGAGAGAATGCGATTGCCCCACCTCTTTATCCGCCCCCTATTTTCCCAATTTATTTATATTCCAACATTTACCTAGATTTAATAATGTTTGAGATATATCATTGCTGATATGTCATTGTTTTTCTTTTAATGAATGAATGCATGGGACCTGAATGGAAACAAGAACGCAAGGTCTTTCTTATATCCTTTTGGACCATTTGTGCTTGACTGTACCCCCTGTACTGTCTGCATTTTATTGTCTAATAAAATTATCAATCAATCAATCAAAACCTTTTTTTTAAATTTAAGTTGCCCATTGCCAAGTAATTTGTTCACAAGGTCTTTCATTTTATACCATTGACTATATTAATTAAAGGGAAATGCACACTTTTGCATTTCAGTTAACTGTCGAAAGTTTGTCATAGTGTACATACAGTACATGCTTGCATAGAAACAAGAATAATTATCCATATTGACAAAAAACATAAATCTTTCTGTTTGTATTAGGGTTGTTTGTGCTCCTACAATTATTGATTGATTTGCATTTTGCAAAGGACGCATCGATTCCCTGTGTGATTGGCTTCAAACACTTGTGCCGCATCACCAATTAATTGTAAGTGAATTTGCTAATCGTCATCTCCACGACCTCAGCAGAACTTTGCTGACGACATCAGGGATCTCTGTCTCCGCATATTTATCTGTCATGCGGGTACTCGGAGAATGGGTACAACAGGCACTCTGAGACAATGGGTATTGCATAAATATGTGCATTCAGCACGTATACCATTCTCCACCAGGGGGCTATCTACAAAAAACATATTTATACATAAATCTTTGTGTTTGAGCACAAAATGCACTTTGAGAACCCACAAAAGCATGCATTCTGTGCGGCCCCACCACACACAATCATTCTACTGCAGTTGTGGCCCCCGGCCTAATCTAGTTGAATACAACTGGTCTATGGTCTCCCCCAAGTAGGCATAAGTGCACATTTAGTTATGATGCAACAGCACCAATTGTAGTGTTTTAACCCGGCCATGGGTTATGCCCCCCCCCCCAGCCTTCCTACCTGTCACTGTGAGGCGAATCCCTCAATGAGTCGTAGGAGTCTCCATACTGCATGCCCGCGCCACTCACTTCCGCGCAGCCCCAGTGGGTGGCTCTCCGCGCCATGCATGTTGGACTGCTGCATTTGCTGGTCCCCACAGAGCTGGACAGGCCTCCCGACTGGCAGTCTGAGTTCATGCTTTCTGTTCGCTCCATGCTCCACGTCTGCTCCTCGTGTCTACGCGGATGGTACAAGGGATCGGGAGCGTAGACAACACCTGTAGCATGAGTGTGTGTGTGTGTGTGTGTGTGTCTTCTAGAAGTTCTAGACCTCCAGTTGGAGGCTACACAGCAGGGGAGGGGGGGACTTTTTTTTTCTCATTGGCTGATGTCGCTGTGCTAGTCCAGTTGGCTTTCTCATTGGCTAAACCGCGATGCGCTGTTTCTGTGTGTGTTTGTGTGTGTTTGTGTGTGTGTGTGTGTGTGTGTGTGGGTGTGTGTGTGTGTGTGTGTGTGTGTGTGTGTCTAAGGTATATTAACGACATAGTTAAAAATGTTGAAAATGAGTGGTATATATATTACCCTTTAAGTATACTCTGTGTGTGACTCAGGGTGTGTCATGTGTGTGTGCTCACCTGAAAGAGATTGAAAGAGAGCGATCAATGTACCTGGAAGGGTGTGAGGCAGTGGAAGAGTGGTGGGAGCGTGTGGACATTCGGCTGCCTGCGTAGTTGCCTGCACCCTCCGCCCCATGACTGATGACACACTCTGTGGTCGGGACACTCTTAGAGATGTACTACAAGACATGGACATGCACACATAGTAGGAAGAGTTATTTAGTTCCAAAATGTGAATAGAGCCTATTCCGTTGATATTGCGTGGGGCTTATGTAGTACTCTATGTTTGGGACTGTCTAGTCAGTCACTGGAATGTTTTACACAGGTGTCTTGTATTGGTTATCACGTGATGACACTGCTCGGACCTGATTGCTGCATTCATTTCCCATATACAGTGCATAGGTTTTTTTGACATGCTAACAGTCCAACAGGCATTAGTTTGACAACACCGTCGCTCCCGACATGCGCTGCCGGTTACAACTAACCCGTGGCTTCCTGTGATGTTAGGTTTAGGGTAGCTCTGATCCATAGCTCTAATGTGATGCATTTAGAGCTATGTTACTCTCGACTTCCGCCGCTCGCATGAATGCAGACCAGCCTCTCGTCTTTAGCGTAAATAAAAAGAACGTTTTTGCTACTCACCAAAACAAAGGCGCGTTGTGTCATTAGAAAGTGGAAGCACTTTGAGCCGTATAAACGGTACTTTTTGGCCAAAAGGGGATTTTGTTTCCACCGGTAAAATATACATTGTTACTCCACTGTGCCTTCTACCGATATTGCCCAGAGAATTGCCTCATAGAGAATACTTTTCCTCCAGTGAAAAAAAATCCCTTTCTGGCCAAAAAGTATCGTTTATACGTGTGGTGTGGGGCTCAGAGTGCTTCCAATAAGGAAAGTAGGCAATGACACAACCAACCTTCGTTTTGGTAAGTAGAAAAAACGTTCTTTTTATACGAGAGGTTGGTCTGCATTCATGCGAGCGGTGGAAGTTGAGAGTAACATAGCTCTAAATGCATCGCATTAGAGCTATGGAATCAGAGCTAGGTTTAGGGTTGGGTTTTTGGGAGGTAGGGTGCCGGACTCATGACTATGTAGGACTGTTAGCACAGTTATTATTAGCCAGGCTAGGTGCCTTGCGTAGTTTCCTCAGCCATCGGTGTGTGAATGTGTGTGTGTGTGAATGGGTGAATGTAATGTAAAGCGCTTTGGATAAAAGCGCTATATGAATGCACCTTTTATCTAATATCTATGTTGGAGACGAATGCATGGATCAGTGCATGGAATTTAAATAATTCCCATAGAACCCTTACCCGTTATCCCTAAACGTATTTGCCTTTTTTTCTTTTTCTTTTTAGCTTGTAGGTCGACTATTTTTGGTGAACGTTCCCCCCCAAGAACGTGGGCGGCTGCTCCAATGATCCATGGGTCGGCGGTTCGAATCTGGGCTCCTCCTGTCTACATGTCGAAGTGATACCCACTGGGGCTGCGCGGAAGTGAGCGGCGTGGGCATGCAGTATGGAGACTCCTACGACTCGCCTCACAGTGACAGGTAGGAAGGCTGGGGGGGGGGAGTCATAACCTTTGACCGGGTTAAAACACTACAATTGGTGCTGTTGCATCGTAACTAAATGTGCACTTAGGCCTACTAAGTCGTATCGTTCGTCGAGCTGCCGCTCGTTAGCATAACAATCAAAGTGGGACAGTGGCCGCGGCCATTTTGAAGATGTTACGCACTATAAAACTTTGGCAATGCACGATAGATAGATTAATTAATGCTGGCGGCAAAACGGATCAAAATTTTGTTAATTTGTTTTGTTTCCTACATTTAATGTAGGAAACAAAACAAATAAAGGGACCCATGCTAGTGTTTGTGAAGGAGTGGTTTGGACTTACATCCACCATTGGGATCTCCTCCGGGCCCGGGCCTGGCCCGGGGTGGTTGGGCCCGTTGGCCAGCATGCGGTTTGGCTGCTCCACACACTGGTTCTGGTTCTGATGCACAGGCCCATGCAGCTTCTTCCTCCGCTTCCTGGTGGCAATGACAAGTGGTGGGGGAAAAGGACTCAAGTGAAGTGTTCGACTTAAAGGACTTTTGATTGATTGATTGAAATCTTTATTAACAGTTTGCAGAATTACAGTACATTTCAAGCACAAACTCAATACAGACAACTTTAGTTTTTTTTCAACCAAGGTTCATGTTTTAGGTTGTTATTAGAGAAATGTTGTAGCGATTCTTTATTTTTTTTTAATTTACTATAGTCTTACTAGACCCCAGGAAATTACATCTGGCCACAAAAGATTGCAGGATCTACTGAATGTGAAGGGGGTACTAGGGGGATGCCATACTGTGTTGTATAGGCTCAATATGTTAGTTTGTCACCTCCCCCTTCACATTCAGTAGATCCTGTGATCTTTTGTGGCCAGATGTCATTTTCTGGGGTCTAGTAGGACTATAGTAAATCATTAAAAAGTTAATCGCTACAAAATGTTGTATAAATACATATTTAGCCCCATGTTCGAACTCCCCCGTCCCCCTGTAAAAAAAATAGCTAAAATCGCTAAAATCTACAAACGAAAGCAGCTAATGAAAAAAAATAACTGAAATAATTGAAAAGTTGTCCTTTAAGGAAAAGTATCAATATACTGTATATATATATATATTGTAATATATATATATATATATATATATATATGTATATATATATACTGTAATATATATATAATACTGCAATATAGAAAGACTCTGTTACAAGTAAAAGTCCCGAAATTCAAAATGTACAAAAGTACAAAAGTAGGCTATTGGCATTAAAATGTAGGTTATAAAATGCATTAAAAATATATTTTGAAAATAGCAAATCAATACATGCTCACAAGTCACAATACGTTGCATCGCGATGCATTGTGAGCTTGTAGATTGGCTATTTTCAAATGGCCGAAATTTATAATGTGGCTGAAGTGTTAAAGTAACTGGTAACTAAAGTCTTCAAATAAATGAAGTGGAGTAAAATTACAATATTTGGATCTAAGATGTCGGTTAGAATATAGGTGTGTCACAATGAATACATAATCGCCTAATCACAATTTATTTGTCTAAAAAAGCTATTTCCACATTTGTTTACTCAGGCTTTTGGCAATTAGTTTGTTTGTTTTGTTTTCTGTTTTTCTGTTTCGTAAAGCGTCCTTGGGTTTCTTGAAAGGCGCTATATAAATTCAAGTTATTATTATTATTATTATTATTAAAATGTTTCTTTGTATATATATTTTTTTAATTATTTGTCATATCTGCCCTAACGGAACACACGTTACTACATAATTTAAAAAACAGAATAGAATACAAATTTGTAACGCACAAGTGATAGCTCACACCATGGTGTTTGTTTGTGGGAAGTGTGAATGAAGCAATATTACACGAGAGGGTGTGTTTTACCATGATTATTAGCACGACAGCGTTGCTGCAGGACCGAGGCTTTAGCCGAGTTCCGTTAGCACTGTGACAATAATGTATAATGTGATTTAGTTGTGTCTTATAGCACAAACATATAACTTACTTAGTTTTGCAGTAGGCCACGACACACACAATGCCAACCACCAGCAGGGCCACACAGATGCCTGTGATGGTCAGAACCCTTCTCTGGTAGAGTTCCTCCGCCTCTGTGGACGCAAATGTACATACATACATACATACATACATACATACACATGCATGCGCACGCAAACGATACACAGATACACAGTCATGCATGCACATGTATGCACACATGTATGCATTCACACAGGTATAAAGACAGGAGCAGGCAGACATGCACACACACGCGCACGCGCGCGCACACACACACACACACACACACACACACACACACACGCACACACACACACACACACACACACACACACACACACACAGATGCATGAGTGCTATTCTATTGACACAAATGACAACAAAAAGTAATCTCTCCCACCATTATCTTCTATATCTCCTGCTATGACACCGTTCCTAAAACAACTCCCATTCACTTGCCATATAGCCGGGCATAACATTGCTATGACATAATGAGCTATTATAATACAGTATATTAATGCTAACAATATCTCTCGATACTATGTATAAAAGAGACGCAAGTTCTATGCCACGCTATTGACTGGTAGCCTTTCACCTCATACTAGGAGGGTTAACAACACCCCGAGTTTGACGATGTAGGATAAGGTCTCTAAATCATACTACTGTGTCCCTACATGCATCACTTTATTTATGATGGGAATGGAATGCCCAAGAGGGCACGGCAGAGGGCCGTGAACTCTTGCCTGTACACATGGAATGAAATAAAAAACAGTTTGTTAACACCACAGTGGCTTAAGGGGGGTTACGAGAATGGGTTGGTATTGACAACCCCCCCCCCCCCCAAAAAAAAATACAAAATAGTTTACAATAGTACTTAGAAAATAGGTAAAAACTAGAAAACTGTGCCAAAAATGCCATTGATTTGTTCATACGTATGAAATGGTGCATGTTTACAGTGCAGGCAGCACTGTTTCATATAGGGTTTCCTTTTCGCTCACATCCAGTGTCTTGATGTGGTTGAGTTCATCTGAACCTGCTGACAACATTTACAAGCATTTATAGTGATCTATAAGCTCTCGCAGCCTCTCTCGCAGACACTCTCTGAAATATTACCCAACCTTATGGGTGTTTTTCTTTTCTCGTTTCCCGGTGGGGTTTCTGGGCTCACTGTGGTGACAACGCTCTGTGCCAGGATGGTAAATGGTGCAACAGTATACAATGACAGAAGGGAGCAACAGACAGGTCACGGGGAAAGAAGGAACAAATAAAAGGGGGAAAAAAGGGAGATGGAGAAGAGACAGTAAGAAGGTGGTTTGGGAGGGAAGAGCACATCCAGGGGCGTGTCTACAAGGAGGGTCATGCTAAATCTGCAATATCATTGGCCTCAGATTGTCTTTTTTCAATATGCCTGATACTGATTGGACAGTTTAGGTTGACATGGTTATTGCCAGCTCTCTTTCTTTAAACACTCTCTTGTAATAATTGTGTTTAAATGTTTGAATGTTTATTCTCAGTTCCGTGAACACACCTGTGGTTTACAGTTGCCCGCAATCAACAGGTGGTAACACATTTTGTTTGATTTATGTCAATTTGTTCCTCGTATGTTATTAGGAAGACGTTTCATTAGCGCTCATTGCAGAGAGGTGGTGGGATCAAATGGAAAGTGGCAGTCAAAACGGTGTAACAGTGATTAACAGCATTTAAGTTTGTGCTCAGTTAGAGAAGGAACTATTCTTAGATTTCTAATTGGGTCCCACAACAGTTACAAAACCTGTAGCATAATCCTGTACAGTACATTCCCAGGACCGAGGGGCTTATATTTTACATTTTGTAGACCAACATTTCCTTATGGCGATCTGTGCACCTGTTGTGCCCTCAAACCCCTATTTCAAACTCTTCTCGGCACGCCACTGGAAGTGTGGTCTGTGTGTGCTTGCGTGCGTGTGTGTGGGGGGAGGGGGGTGGGGGGGTGGGGGGTGGGTGCTAAAATAGATTGGGGGTAAGGAAGCGGGGGTTGCTAAATAAAGGGCGTCTGTAGGGATTGACAAGTCTTCCAGAGCCTCAGCCTGGCATTGTGTGAGTGTCACAGGGTACTGATGCAGATAGGAGGGGGACATAGGGAGGCTTTTGCTTGCCAGCTTAACGGAGCCAGAGAGACTCCTTTTGATTTAGGACAGGCCAGCTCCCGAGTCAATCAAGGGCAGAATGAGGACGGCCAGGGTGGCGCAGGCCTCTGCTATCTTTTGGCGATTCGGTTTGGTGAAAAGCTTTTGCAGCTTGCACGCGGTCAGTTGATTTATCGCTGTGTACAATGCCGATTCCAATTAGATAGTTCATCACGGCTATTTCCTGAGGACGAATGGCCATACAACCTCAGGATTTCAAAATAGCCGCAGTTAATCGGCACATTTGTATTCACAATGTGTAATTACATACACTAGTGTCTTAGTCAACAGACTACACTGTAAAACAACAGTAATTGTTTTGTCTCCTTTTCGGTGTGTTCTGCAGATTACTTTCAGATTGTGAAAGGAGTGCATGCAGAGAAGGGGGGCGCAGGTTGGGGGGGGGCAGACAGGGTTATTTAAAACCAGGTTAGTGGGCAGGGACAAGAGAGAGAGAGGTTGAGAGAGACCCAGTTATTGGTTTTTAAAGGGGAGATGGCACAATAATGCGTGACTGTGAGAGACTCTCAGCAAAATCTTAAGTCATTGTACAGCAAAATGAATAATAATGTTCCATACCCATAAATTCAATTCCAAGAAGCTCTGCCAATGCAGAACGACGTCATGTTAAAAGGGAAAAAGACAGATATATCACGGTCAGATATATTAGTCCCACTGTACCAAGAAATGAGTGCTGTCGGTGACATCACTGCGATTGACAGGTGTACCTTCCAGTAACAGACAGACTATGCAGGCAGCCTTAGCTCTGCGACCCCCATAATTGACAATAAAGTAAAATAAATAAATAAAATAATAAATAAAAATAGGGGGGGGGGGAGGGGGGGAGAAGGAACTAAATAAAGATAAAGAGTTGGAAAGAGAGGGAGGCAGGCAGGAAAATACATGCAAAGGCAGAGACAGACAAAAAGCCACATCACTTACTGCTATATTTACTAGACCTCATTTCTGGAGTAAACGATATCATATAACAGAAAGAAAAATACAAAAAAAAGACAAATAATTTCAACACAAGAACAAAGAATAACATAGCAGTGAGTTACTCTTCAACATAAAAACACAGTACAGTCAATGAAACTGGCACAGCAATAGTGAGTGAGTGAGTGCGTGGGTGTGTATGGTGGGACATGTCCTGCAAATATACAATTTTAATCGTGGTTTCTAGTTGGGTTCAATCAAATCACATTGATTACAGAGTACTTCCTTTAAATCAGTTTGCTCCGCTACTGCTGCATACTGATCTTTCTCATGCTCATCATCTTCAAAAAAATCATCACTGCATTCTCAGTAGGGCATTCTTTTATGGCTTGTGTGCAATGCTACCCATGGATAGAGTTGCCAGCAAGACCAAATCCAATCATTGTAAAAGTTAACGCAGTAAATCTCCCAGTCGAGAAAATATGCTTTGATTGTGCTTAATTGGTTGGCATCAGAAGTGAAACAGGCAGTGACGAATCAGCATGGATTTCAAACAGCCGAATCATTTCAACTCATTGAAAAATAGCATCACGATGCAAGATAAAAGCACACATTGTCCGTCGTTGACATTGTTCAGCCCCGCTGGTTTTCAAGGTGGGACCCGCGGGGACAACCAGGGTCTTTGTTTGAGGGGGGTTGTAGGGAATCCCCAGCTGCAGTGCATGATTGATAGCTTGGAACCAAATGAACACTTGCACTCTGAGGATTTTACAATGTAGTTTGGAGTCGCAAAGTGGCCCCAATGCACTAAGGCCTAGTGCATATGCTTGAAGTTACAATGTTTGAAAATCACTTGACCTTGATGATGGTGGAGCCTCTACTGTAGGGGTGCATACTTAGTTTAGACTAGTCATTGGTTAGACATGGATTAAGGTTAGGTTTAGGTGTGCTCAATGTAAACTCTGTACTTTGGCATTTAGACACATAGTCATATGGCCAAGTGAAATTACTCGTAGAATTAGCAAGCACCCTTAGAGAAATGAGTGTAAATCGAACCCCTCCCATGTATCATCTTGTGATTGCAAGGCCAGTGATATTTAGTTCACAGGTATGTGTGCATGAACTTGATTGCTAAGAGTTTGTTTACATGTTAAATAAAGTAATCTTACATTACAAGAATCATCACTATGATGCTAGCAAGCAGCAACACCCACTGTGTTGCACTATATTGTCATTGTTGGATAATTCCTTGCTGTCGGGAGAAAACCACTATACTTGTAACTAATTTTTTTTAGGTTTTTTATTTTCTATTTATCAATGCTATTGAACACCCTTTATGTCTGTGTGCAGGTTAAAAAAATAACAAATGAATAGTATAGTAAAAAGCGCTTCGGGACCCCAAACTGTCTGCTTAAGCAGCTCCACCACATCTCCCCCTCTCATGCAAGTAATAATATTGACAATATCTAAAGTCACAACACCATCTTTGATGAGGCAGTATTGCTTTGTCTTGAAAAATGTAGGCTTTATTTTTCATTTCCTGAAAAATGAAATTTTTGAAGTTAGGTGGTTTCTTCCCGAGGAGAGATTGTAGGATACTGTGTACATATAGTGGCTAATTGTTGTTGCCAGTCTATGAGAAGACATGATGACTACAACAACAAATCCAATATATCATTGGTTTTCAACCATTTTTGTATCAAGGGCCATTATTTGTTGGGCATTTGAGCCACGGACCACCATTTGATGAGATTTAGCCTCTTTGAACTTTGAATATTTTGTTGTCGTTGGATTATGATTTTGTCCACAATTCCATGCTGTATTGATGTCGGTATGGTAGGAGAGAGTAGGCAAAATAACAGGCAAAATAACAATTATACTTCATGTAGACTTATTGTAAATTAACAATAATTTAACTCTTGAGAGCGTAAAATGAGACCAAGGTCCATTTGCTTTCATTGTACACGCTCAAGAGTAAAAGATCTATAAGGGTCCATTTGGTTACCAACTCTGCATCATTTAGCTGGAGACCACCTGAAACCTCCTCAAGGACCCCTTGGTGGTCCCCGGCCGGACCACTGGTTGAAAACCACTGCAATATATCACCCACCGACTGCCATGTATGCAGTCACAGGAAAATGACACACATGCCCCATCTACAACTAAGTACCGGTACTGCAAATGACACACATGCCCCATCTACAAGTAGGCCTACTGCAAATGACACACATGCCCCATTTACAAGTACTGCAAATGACACACATGCCCCATTTACAAGTACTGCAAATGACACACATGCCCCATCTACAAGTACTGCAAATGACACACATGCCCCATTTACAAGTACTGCAAATGACACACATGCCCCATCTACAAGTACTGCAAATGACACACATGCCCCATTTACAAGTACTGCAAATGACACACATGCCCCATCTACAAGTACTGCAAATGACACACATGCCCCATCTACAAGTACTGCAAATGACACACATGCCCCATCTACAAGTACTGCAAATGACACACATGCCCCATCTACAAGTACTGCAAATGACACACATGCCCCATCTACAAGTACTGCAAATGACACACATGCCCCATCTACAAGTATACTGCAAATGACACACATGCCCCATCTACAAGTATACTGCAAAGCAATGCTTAAAACGCAGCACACTCATCGAGGGTATCGGGGGACAACTATATTATAAAACCATTCAAGCTGCACTCAGCCACATGCCAACATAATGCACTGGCCTTATTCCAGCATATTACCCTGCAGATTGCCTTGTGGAAATATTTTATTTTAAGCACATACATTATACTATTGGCATTGGGAATGATACCTACAGTAATCAGCCTGTCTTAGGGAGAGTTACATTAGATATAAAGGAGGAACAGATAGTGGTCTCTCATAATAATATTAATATATTACATTATTATTATTATTATTATTATTATTATTATATAAAAGTGTCTCTTTAATAGGATGTTATCCTAGGAGAGCTGGGTTATGTGTGGGTCTAGATGAAGCACGCAAACAGTGGTGGACAAAGTTCTCAACCCTTGTACTCGAGTCAAACTATATACTCCAGGTTAAATATTACTCCATTACGAGTGAAAGTTGTTGAGTCAAATTAGTTACTTGCTTACATGCAAGTTACTTGCTTTAAAAAATATTTTAAAGTATTTCAACATACATGCTTTTAAAAGTATTCAAGTAAGAACTATAGAGTGTCGCCCTATAGTCCTTTTTAGAACGACGAGGGCCCAGGAAGTAATTCTCCATTCATTTTTTTCCATAGATGTTTCAAAAAGCATTTATTTAAAGATGTTTAGGTCTCTTGCTGTGACAAAACATGACTATAAACACAATGTTTTGGGCCGATCAAATAATTAGTAAGAAGAAAAAAAACATTGTGTAATAAAATACTTTTTTAAATGTCTGGGAGAACGAACGGCCCTCGTCGGGGTGGGGGTGGGACTGCGACGCTCTGTAGTACCAAAGAGTCTCATTGGCCCTCGTCGGGGGTGGGACTGCGACGCTCTGTAGTACCAAAGAGTCTCATTGGCCCTCGTCGGGGGTGGGACGGCGACGCTCTGTAGTTACCAAAATTTGTTCAAGAGTCTCATTGGCCCTCGTCGGGGGTGGGACTGCGACGCTCTGTAGTACCAAAGAGTCTCATTGGCCCTCGTCGGGGGTGGGGACTGCGACGCTCTGTAGTACCAAAGAGTCTCATTGGCCCTCGTCGGGGGTGGGACTGCGACGCTCTGTAGTACCAAAGAGTCTCATTGGCCCTCGTCGGGGGTGGGACTGCGACGCTCTGTAGTACCAAAGAGTCTCATTGGCCCTCGTCGGGGGTGGGACTGCGACGCTCTGTAGTACCAAAGAGTCTCATTGGCCCTCGTCGGGGGTGGGACTGCGACGCTCTGTAGTACCAAAGAGTCTCATTGGCCCTCGTCGGGGGTGGGACTGCGACGCTCTGTAGTACCAAAGAGTCTCATTTGTGACTCTTCACAGGGAACTATGAGGGAACCTGATTCGCTGCATTCCGTTATTTGTTTTGGCCCAAAATAAATCATGGAACGCAGCGAATCAGGCTGGAAACAAGGCTAGGGAACTACTGCTGGTCATCAAATTATTGGCTAGCTTAGGAATGCGACAAAAACACAAAAGAATATCCATGAATTCCAGTCTCCACGGGGGGAGTAATCGATAGTTTAGAGATAAACTATCTCTTTAATACAAAAACCCCGGGGAAGCATCTGTGTCATTTTAGATTTTTTGCGCCGACGTGCTGTGTGCCGTGCTCACAGCACGGCACACAGCTTGTACATCTGCTGATTTTGAACATTTTTGAAAAACATCTTGGAAGTGTAAAAACTACTGAGGAATTTGTAAACCACTTGTCCACCACTGCATACACCAGCCACAGTGCTCCCCTCCATCCAACCCATCTAGCACGGCATGCACTAGCCCAGTGGCTCTCAACCTTTTCAGCCTGTGACCGCCCCAAATCATATTTGAACTGGGGAGCCCCCCACCCTGATAAGCACTTGGAATTGTTGATAGTATAGTTTATGGTATAGTTTGTTACTTTGGATGAATAAATTGCCCCTTTTTGAGGTATTACAATCTGGGACCACCCCCAAAATGATGTGGGGACCCCCCTGGGTGTCTCGACCCACAGGTTGAGAACAACTGCTTACTATCCCAGTGGAAAAGAGTGGACTGGACGTACTGTAAAAGCCGGCCATGACGGAATTCTGACAGCGGTCCCCCGTATAGTCATTAGGACACCTGGTAGAGGGAGGACAGGGGGGGGGAGGACAGAGGACAGTATAGTCATTAGGACACCTGGTAGAGGGAGGACAGGGGGGGGGGACAGAGGACAGTATAGTCATAGGACACCTGGTAGAGGGAGGACAAGGGGGGGGGACAGAGGACAGTATAGTCATTAGGACACCTGGTAGAGGGGAAGGACAAGGGGGGGGGAGGACAGAGGACAGTATAGTCATTAGGACACCTGGTAGAGGGAGGACAAGGGGGGAGACAGAGGACAGTATAGTCATTAGGACACCTGGTAGAGGGAGGACGGGGGGGGGGGGCAGAGGACAGTATAGTCATTAGGACACCTGGTAGAGGGAGGACAGGGGGGGGGGGGGGGGGGGGAGGACAGAGGACAGTATAGTCATAGGACACCTGGTAGGGGGGGGGGAGGACAGTATAGTCATTAGGACACCTGGTAGAGGGAGGACAAGGGGAGGAGGACAGAGGACAGTATAGTCATAGGACACCTGGTAGAGGGAGACAGGGGGGGGAGAGGACAGGGGAAGACAAAAAAAAAGTAGGATGGAGAGAGAGAGACGCACATACAATTTACCATTTAGGCACTTAGTGCGGACGTTCTTATCCACAAGCGACTTAAACATATACTATCAAAAATAATAATGTGTACATTGAAACTGTAGGATACCAGGTAAACAATGAACCTAGCAATCAGTCTAAACATTTACACTATCAAAAAGAATAATCTGTACATTGAAAGTGAAACTGTAGCATACCAGGTAAACAATGGACCTAGGCTGTAGCATCTGTCCACATTACAATAACATCTAAATTACATTTCAAATGTAATTAGCCGAGACGGAGGGTGAGACGAATACAGTGAGACAGCAGAGAGAATGAGGTGCTAGAAACTGGTTTAGTGGAAGGAGTAAGAAGTAAAACGTAGCAATAACAGCATATATAACAATATATTGTTACACAAGTAAAAGGTGTCCAAGTAAAAGGTCTGTGTCCAAAAGAGTCAAACCAAAAAGCTTATCGAAAATAACTCATTGCACACATGGAGAGAGAGAGAGAGAGAGGAGATACACACAGTGATATCATCCCTGTCATGTGGCTCACATCTGCCCTATGCAGATGTCACTAGAAGAGATCACACATCTGGTCGCAGTTAATCCCAAACCTTTTGGCTGGAGTTTCCCCGGGACCCAGACTAGTGAAAATTGCTGATCTAACGGCTATTTTCACTAAGACTTATTTATTTATTTTTATGGAATTTCTTAAGATTTGTTCTCAGATTCTTCTTTCGAAATATGCTTTATTTATTTTTTTATCCTATATGAAATACTCCATGGGTCCCGGCCCACTGTTTGGGAAACAGTGTAGTGGTTCTCAAGTCTCGGAACCTTTTCTGGATCGGGCCCACTTGTTAAGTGGTCAGATATACTTTAAGCTAATTTAGCAGTATCACAGTGAACATATATCAATGTTATATTAAATTATAATGTTGAAAACCACTGATATGGCTGGTGTGTCTGACACACCCTCACAAACCTCTCCAACAGAGCGTGATCTCTAAACTAGGAATGTATTTCTTAGATATGAATAATTGTAACAATGACAAAAATCCCACCACTCCTGTAGGCCTACCATAAGGGCTGAGTAGCAATAACCGTCTTAATCGTATTTCATTGAAAAAGCATGTCAACAGAAGGAATGTTTATCAGAATGGAAGACATTTATTTTGTCTCCTTTAATAATAATAATTGCGTTGTAATCTGCACTGCTGAACTGTGGTAGACAGCCTACACAGGCTGTTTGTAGGTTAGTCTACACTCTACATACCGGTCATTTGTACAAATCTTTGAATATATATTTGTTTTTAAAGCAGCGTTCTAGCAAATAGCAGTGTAAGGGTGCACGTAGCACACAGGTACTGCCCACTCCCGAGAAGAAGAATTACGTTTTATATAATCACCGTAATGTGATCGAAATGTAATACATACCTCTGATGTCCGCTTTGGGTCTAACCGAGTCTAATGTATGTATGACTGACTGACTGTAGCCCATGTCATGCTTAGTGTTTAGAAACAACTATTAAACAATAAAACAAAAATAAGAGTGACTGGAAGTGGAAGATGCTATTGAAAAGTAAAAGTTGCTGTGACATGACTGACATCCAAAAAAGGGGCTAATCGGCCTATCTACGGTAATTACATTGAAAATTGGGAGAAGCGGGGGGAGGGGGCTGGAGTGGAGGGGCAGAGCTACGTTTGAATTTATAACCAACACTACTTCCTTCTGTGTACAAAACACTACAAGTTGCCTATAATAGTATTCCTTTAAAAATAAAAGTATGGAATGAATCATTCAAATCATTGCTATGGGCTGCTGGGCATAGGAGGGGCTAGCACCCCTCAAAAATCACACTTGTGTGAAGTGAGGGGCGCAGCCAGGGCAGTAATTTATCAGTCAGATGACATCTTGCATTGTCATTTACTGCACCCAACAAACATTAATGTCTAATTTGTCCATAGACATGGCTGGCAAACGAATTACATCATACCTGCCCCAAACAAACATTAAAGTCCATTAATGACTTGTCTGGCAGATGTTTTTTGTTAAAAAAGGCCCTGAACAAACATTAAAAGTCCATAGACTTGGCTGCCAGCCTGCCACATGACGTAACTTTGTAAAGCCATGCATTATGGATGGAAGGCTATAGCGCCCCTCAAAAATCTGCCCAGCAGAGTGCTTGAATGTCTGAAATTGCATCTGACTCATAAGCATAACCGATTAGCTATATTGCAATAACTGAAGAGTTTAGACGAAGAACCATTTTAGTCCATACTAACTATCCATCATTTACAAAGCATGGATAACGGGTCAGGACAGCTCTGGCTTTTGGGGAGTGGTCAGAATAAATTATGGGCTTAAATGGTTCTTTGTCTTGACTTCATCTGGGATTTAAAGCATTCAAGAAAATATATTTATAAAAAAGGTAATAGTTGGAATCAGGTAAATCACAACAGAATCAACTTACAATAGTTCCAAAACCTTGTGATTGTTACGATTATCAGGTCTCATTAGCCTTGATGACAGCCCATCCATCCAAACAGAAAAGTCAGATCTGATTGCATTAAACTACGTTAAACGACATTAAACTCTCTTTGCCACTCACTTTCGGCATGCACATACCCTCTATTCTGTGTTGGAACTATACAATGATTAATTCACATACTTTGTCCAACGTATTAATGAATAACGTGCAAAACAAAAGAGAGCCTTCATCCATGCAGCCTTCACTGGGTGGGCATCCTTTCACCACCAACCAGACAACTTGCATTTTGAATCAATTACAGCAAAAACCCTCAGAAGAGCCCACTCAGCAATTTACCATAGAACTATAAATAGAGCAGGATAAAGAGAGGGAAGAGAAGGGGGGGGGGGGTGATGGAGAGAGAGAGAAAGAGTGGAGGGGGAGGGGATGGAGAGAGAGAAAGAGGGGGGGGGGGGGTGATGGAGAGAGAGAAAGAGGGGGGTGATGGAGAGAGAGGGTGGGGAGGGGATGGAGAGAGAGAAAGAGGGGGGGTGATGGAGAGAGAGAAAGAGGGGGGGTGATGGAGAGAGAGAAAGAGGGGGGGTGATGGAGAGAGAGAAAGAGGGGGGGAGTGATGGAGAGAGAGAAAGAGGGGGGGAGTGATGGAGAGAGATAAAGAGGGGGGGAGTGATGGAGAGAGAGAAAGAGGGGAAGATGATGGAGACAGAGAAAGAGGGGGGGTGATGGAGAGAGAGAAAGAGGGGGGGGGGGGTGATGGAGAGAGAGAAAGAGGGGGGGAGTGATGGAGAGAGAGAAAGAGGGGGGGGAGTGATGGAGAGAGAGAAAGAGGGGGGGAGTGATGGAGAGAGAGAAAGAGGGGGGGGAGTGATGGAGAGAGAGAAAGAGGGAGATAGTTGGAGCAGAAGCAGAGCTATGTCAGCAGAGTCTTTACAGTTGATCCTTTCATTCCTCATTCTTTCTCAGCCACCCCCAAACCTCCCCCCCACCCACCCCACACCCACCCCCAACCACTGACTCTTCCTCCTGAGAAAAAAAAGAGAAGCAGGCAAGTAACTAAGTACATTTACTTAAGTACTGTACTTAAGTACACATTTGAGATATTTCTACTTTACTGGAGTACTTCCGATTTCCAATTATTTGATGCAAATATTGTACGCTTACTCCACTACAGGGCAGCGATCCAGGAATCCCGAGTTGGTGTTGGCTAGACCTCACTCTCGCAGTAACTAACTTGATGATTAGTACAAAACAGACATTAACCACTTTTATACATTTGAAATCTTGAAACGGGAAGTTCTGCATAAGGAGTACTGTAGTACTAACTGCATTTTGATACTAGCACTTTTAAGTACATTTTGAATTCCTGCAGCTTTCACTTGTAACAGATTTTATTATTATGTCTACATTCCAGTATTGATACTACTTAAGTAAGAAATGTGAGTACTTTTTCCACCACCGAAGACAAGTACACCTCTTCCAGCCTCTGAATGAACCAAAAGCCTGTGTCTCATATTGTGCTCTTTCCGTTGCACTCAAACCGAAAACAGACCAATTACGGCCATGGATATTGTGCTGAGTCATCAACGTTTAGTGTGATAACGGGTGACAATTCAATCAATGTAATGTTGCGTTGCCTGTGGCTGGCAGGCGCTAACGCTGTGTGTGCGTGCGTACACCGAGGTGTGCCAAGGCATGGCTATTGGCTATTGGTGAGCTTTAACACAATTAGGTTAATGTTAGCTGCCGTTGTGAAGAAGAGACTGCATGGCAAATGGGTTGGAATGCAATACTTCACCTCATGCAGCAAGCCTTGACCCTGTAGTCTAACTACTGTATAGGTCTACTGTAATTTAACCAAACCTTTGCTTTGTGTACTGTATCCCATGGTTGCCTACAAATGATACTGAGAGGAAAGTGTGCTAAATCAAAATCGATTCACTCAAATATTGTGTTTTTTATTTTTCTAATGCCATGATTCTTTTAATTGCGCGCTGTGGGCTTGTGGATCGGCTATTTTCACTACTTCTTAAACATTTGTCATCTAATGTTTTAGATTTCTCTTTAATTTCTTCATGAAATTACTGAAGAAAAAAAAATCACTGAATATGTTTTTAATTAATTGCTTTTTGGGGCATGTTTTCTTTTTTTTGTATGTTTTTGAAATGATAATAAAAAGATATGTAGGAAACAAAAAAATGAAGGGACCCATAAAAATGTGTCTGCAACCCAGAAATGGGTCCTGACTCACTGTTTGGGAACCGGTGAGTCTACATCTCTCGGAGCTGAGCGAGCTGAGCAAGCGGCACGGACTGTCCACGGACAGCGCTCTTTATTTATGTCCCGTTATCCACTGACTCCGGCAGACAGGCCCAACAAAGGATGACAAAGCCCAACAGCTACTGAGGAGCTTTCTGGCAAAGCTCTAGAATCTAGATCAACACAAAGTGCTTTTCGGGGTGTCCTGACAGGGTCACGGGTACAGAACGAATGCGTTCTTTGATTGAATTGGGTCCTGAGTGACCAGGGGTCGTCAACATGTCCGTGGCAAAGGCTTGGTCTTGTCCGTGGCAATTGTTTTGATTGCAATTGCTTTTTTACACATTATAATGTTCTTATTTTGATCATAACACCCAATTACTGCATGCCAAGTCTCCAGGTTTTCTTCAGAATATTCAGTATGACTTACTTTAATACTACGACACTATGGCGTATTTGGAGTTCAACTAGTAATAGTGCGCCTCAAATGTTTTTGACGACCCCCTTAACTCTGAGAGTTATGGGGTCCATTTGGTTCCATTTTTACACTCCCAGAGTTACAGACCTGTTATGGTCATTCAGGGCTAGCTCTTTGTGTTTATCGTAATACCAGTAAGAGGTTGCGCTGAAACAACAGAGCTTCTTAATATGGCACAGTTGAGAAACAGTCCAGTTAAAACTATTAATCTGGTGTAGAGTTGCTGGCCGGCTCCATATATGCAGATGTAGTCTTCACCATGTATGGCTATCCAGGGTTTAGGTCATTGTCGTGATCTTCATATAATGGAGATCCAGGTAGTCACATGGAGACCCATGTGTCGTACGAACTTGGTTCATTTGCAAGTGTGACTCTCATCGCGGCAACCACACTGGTTATCACGTCGCAATTATTGGCCACTCATTTTGTAAGTCTGTGGTAATTTCAACAAAAATGTCTACCACGATGAACCAGGCTGGTTTTGACCTAATGATCAGAGCAAAATCCACGACCCATATAGTGTGAAAAACCACTGTTTTCTTTTTAGCAGTGCAGCATATCGACATCTTGCAGCAGCCATTTCATATACCTGGGCCAGTTGGTGGAAATATCAACCCTCACACATCCTAAAAAGTATGCATATTTATGAGTATGACTTAATTATTCTACCCGCCGATGCAATGTCATGCTCTCAACTCCCTGGATTTCCCTCTGGGAAGTGTCATATGTGTGTGTGTGTGTGTGTGTGTGTGTGTGTGTGTGTGTGTGTGCGCGCTATAAAGATATGTGGTGTGTGTGTGTGTGTGTGTGTGTGTGTGTGTGTGTGTGTGTGCGTGCGATATAAAGATATGTGGTGTATGCGTGCACGCCTGTGTGTGTGCGTGCATGCATGCGTGCGTGAGTGTGATATAAATATATGTGGTGCGTGTAGTTGAAGTCAGATCGAGAGAAAGACAGAAGGCACAGCCCTACTATTTTCAAATGGCCGAAATGTATATACTGTACATACATGTATATACATGTACACTGTAGGGCTGAATTGGTTAATTGCGCCTGTAGGTCGCAGTCAGTCCGTCACGCCTCGTGACATGCTCCATATGTGGCCATTTACGAAGATCACGACACTCACCTCATCAAACCCGGGATCCGCACGTAATTCCGACGGAGCATTAATCCGACATGCATGCTTGCGGTTATGGTTAGGTTAGGGTTTGAGGTAGGTTGGTTATGGTTAGGTTAGGGTTTGAGGTAGGTTATGGTTAGGTTAGGGTTTGAGGTAGGTTGGGTTATGGTTAGGTTAGGGTGCGAGGTAGGTTGTCGTTTGTCGGACCAATGACTAGTCTGAAGACTCTGAACTAAGGTTATGTTTAGGTTAGGGTTTGAGGTAGGTTGGGTTATGGTTAGGTTAGGGTTTGAACTTTGAGGTAGGTTGTCGTTTGTCGGACCAATGACTAGTCTGAAGACTCTGAACTAAGGTTATGTTTAGGTTAGGGTTTGAGGTAGGTTGGGTTATGGTTAGGTTAGGGTTTGAGGTAGGTTGTCGTTTGTCGGACCAATGACTAGTCTGAAGACTCTGAACTAAGGTTATGGTTAGGTTAGGGTTTGAGGTAGGTTGTCGTTTGTCGGACCAATGACTAGTCTGAACTCTGAACTAAGGTTATGTTTAGGTTAGGGTTTGAGGTAGGTTGGGTTAGGGTTAGGTTAGGGTGTGAGGTAGGTTGTCGTTTGTCGGACCAATGACTAGTCTGAAGACTCTGAACTAAGGTTATGGTTAGGTTAGGGTTTGAGGTAGGTTGGGTTAGGGTTATGGTTAGGTTAGGGTTTGAGGTAGGTTGGGTTATGGTTAGGTTAGGGTTTGAGGTAGGTTGGGTTATGGTTAGGTTAGGGTTTGAGGTAGGTTGGGTTATGGTTAGGTTAGGGTTTGAGGTAGGTTGGGTTAGGGTTATGGTTAGGTTAGGGTTTGAGGTAGGTTGTCGTTTGTCGGACCAATGACTAGTCTGAAGAGTCTGAACTAAGTACTGCACCCGCTGAGAATGATGAGACATCGAAGAGGAAGGACGGGTGGGAAAGGATCAACATATGGAATGTCAGAACAGGTCAGCTCCATATATGGAGATCAAAGAAAATTATGGGCGGGCCCTAACTGAACCCCGCCTGGCCTTACTAATTAGCACACATTTTACGCCCTACACGGTCCGAACGTAAAAAGAATAATAATAGTAATAATTCCCAGACCTCAGGGCGTCTTACTGGTGTACTATAGCTATGTTTTGTAACTAGTAACTAAAGTAGTAACTAAAGTTTTCAAATAAATGTAGTGGAGTAGAAGTAAAAGTGACATTGGAAATACTCAAGTAAAGTACAAATACCTCAAAATATACTTAAGTACAGTACTTGAGTAAACTGTGCTTACAGTTTACGTTCCACCACTGAGAGACAGAAACACCAAATAAACAGCGGAGCGAGAGAAGGTGGGAAACGGGGAGGAAATACAGCCAGAGGCCCAGAGAGCGAGAGTGCTGACTTACTTGCAGGACGGCTGGTTGATGCCATGTATGAAGTAACAGTCTCCTCCGTTGACGCAGTAGGCCTTCTCCGAGTCATTGCAGCGCCGCGTATGACTCACAGCTGGCGACACCGTGGTGGTGGTGGTGGTCACTGGGAGGGGGAGAGAGAGAGAGAGAGAGAGGGACAGATGGGACGGATGGAAAGAAAATGAGCTTGGCAGGAATGGGAAAAGTGAGTCAGTCGTCGTGTGCGGTTGTAAAAAGCTACATCTATAAATAGGTACGATGGATCAGGGGTTCACAAACGTTTTTTCTTTTTTTTTGGGGTGGGGGGGTGGGGGAGGACAAAATATCGTTCTCCTCCCACGGCACCACCTGACTTTCATCGGGACTTTATAGCGCCTTTACAGTATGTCATGTTAACGGTAACGTAAATATGTAAATCCAAAGATATCAGTTTATGTCAGGGCTGGGCAACTTTGACAATGGCGAGGGCCACTATATTTCCACACTCACTCCAGAGGGCCACATTGCATATTACTGTCGTAGCAAAAATAGCCGATCTACAAGCTCAAAACTATATATTTGAATTTAAATACTGAATTATCTTTTGCTATTTTTGAATAGGAATCCTGAAAAGCAATAATTTCAAATGCATTTAGTTATATGCCTAGTTATGTTAATTTTATGAACTAAACACAAATACATTGGACATAAAAAAAGACTAACATTTTAATACTAGTATTGTTGAGCTACATAGTAAAGCGGGTCATGTTTGCGTGTTTGGAATTGTAACAGCTGAAATCATATGATGATATAGCAGTAATCCTAATAACCTCCGGGCCGCATGTGGGCGCCAGGCAGCTGCCCATGTATGTCACGAGGATCATGCTGCTATATGGTGCTGAGACATGGACGATGAAGAAGGCTTGGCACATACAGTACTAGTGTAATGGTGCTTTGTTTTTGTTTTTCGGTACCACTGCATTTTAATAACGTTGCGTGCATGCACGTACACGCACGCGCCCGCCGCCTACAGCTGATACAGAACACCATAATACTGTGTTGAAAATCTACTGGTTCCTACTTGTCAATTTGTGACTTTGTCGCACGCACACACGCAGTGACGCACACAGACACACACACACACACACACACACACACACGTCTCACACACACACACACACACACACACACACACACACACACACACACACACACACACACACACAAACACACACAGAGTAGCCTATGTGCCTACTACAGACTATGGTGAACTGACGCCAATAACAACAAGCATAGCACGTCGTAGAGCAATCTTTGCTGGCCACTGCTACCGCTCCAAGGATCAAGTCATATCAGATATCTTGCTATGGCGGCTCCCCCAATTGTCCAGAGGAACTAGGCCTCATACATACAGACAGACAGACAGACAGACAGACGCTCACAGATCTGGACGTTGATGATGCTCGTTCCGTTCTCTTGTCCTAGCGAATTCTCTGCCACACATGTGTAGTTGCCGGAGTCTTCCACACGCACACGACCGATCTGAACCTTTGAGTTTTTCCTTCATGAGAGAAAGGAGAGAGAGAGAGGCTTTCAGAATATACGCAGATACCGCATTCCATGTACATTTCTGCGCTGCTCTTCAAAATAGTATGAACAGAATCATTGCTTATTAGATCATGTGGCTAAATGGATCAAATGGAAGCGCACACTGTCCAGTCCCAAATCAACAAGGAATGATTTGACAGTAACCGAAGTGCCCATTTGCTACCATTGTTTTTTTTAATACTTAACACGACAGAACGTGAGTGTAGTGGATGACGTAATGGTTAGGATTCAAACCCATGCTGACACAAGTACATTAGTCCTGTGTCTCTGTGGTAGGTTAGGCAGTGTTAATTTTGTTGACTAAGACTAAAAGACTAAAAGACATTTTGATATTTAGTCGACTAAGACTAGATTAAGACTAAATAGGACTAAAAACTAAATGGTGTTTTATTCAAAAGACAAAGACTTAGGGCTCCATTTTTGTCGCCACCTTTACCTGTGACGCGCCCGCAAGTCAGCCGCTGCCCGAAAATTACGAATATAGGAGCTTGCTCTGTCCCTACCCATTGACGCCTGGTGTAACGTATACGTTGTTCTACCCTTGATGCCGGCCGTGCTCTCTGTGTCTCATCAGCTATTGCTATACATGTAGCAACATAACTATTTAAAAAAAAATCATCAGAATTTGAAGGTTTTCAGAAACCTTAGGTCAGGCCCTAGAAGGCGTTCCAGATTTGGCCTCAGGCATCAATGGGTTAATGGTATTTTGGTCCAGCGTCACCCGCTATCTATTTTGCAGACACCGGTACTTGCGCCTAGAGCTGTGGTCATGGGCGTGCTGGCACGCTTTCCCCTAAATTGCTATTTTGGTCACACATATTTGGGAAGGCGATAGTGGAGTTTAAAAGCACCGTATGCCAAATTAGTTTGGTAAAGCGCTGGCCTGCAACGATGTCTGCGCAGAGGTGAGTGCCTGCCACTTCCTTGCGTCCAATGTGTTTATATAATTGTCTAGTCAAATAAGTTATTTGACTTGTGCCAGGCATTGTGCGGCATGCACGATTCCATTTGCTCATTCTGTTTCATCACCCCATAGCGCAGCAATTGGGGTTTAATCTGATTTACCAAACTTTTGCTTGATACCGTTTCGTAGAGACCACTATGAGCTATGGCCTACACGCACAATCTATATACCAAATGAAAGCCCCCTGGGCCTTTAATCTACTCTGGGGTTCTGTGTGTGTGGCTGTGCCTTTAACCATTCTGATGCAGTGCTGGATTGGAGGGTGGAGCCAGAGATGATTAGTGGAAGGGGAGACACCTGGCCATTGTCTCACCAAACACTATTTAAGAGACCTGCTCTCACAGCACTTCAGATCTGCTTTTCTCCACAGGCTGCAGGGGCGGCCGCAGGAGAGCACCCTTGTTCTTTTGTTTGGTTGTTTTTGATTATAGGTTTTGGGCCAGCCATAACAACATAGTACTTTGAAATATTAGAACGAGCTAGATCTGAGCTAGTTGTGACTCAATGAAAAGACGAGTGTTCTTGCTCTGTGTGGGGTGGAAAAGAAAAGAAAACACGGGCAACGGATAAGGGATCTCTTAAGGCAATGTCATGTGGCATGGTGATTGGTTTAATTAAACCACACCTATGCATAATATAACGGGTAACCGAGGTGTTTAGGGATTTAGACAGGTAACCAAAATACCAACTTTAGTGCTAAATCCCCAAATTGTGTATTGAGAAAGCTCGAACAAAAATGGAGCACTTAGACTAAATATTTTCTGGCAAAATTAACATTGCATTGTGACTAAGACTAAAACACTAAAAGAGTGAGATTTTGCAATTTAGATGACTAATTCTGCTGAAAAAATTAACACTGCGAGCAGGAGAGTTGCTTGGAACTCGGTGCCTTTGACAACACACTGGATATTTCTATATTTAGCAATATATGAATATATTAATCTATAACACACGTGCATATTTGAGGAGTCCCCGTCAGCCCGGTGCACACTGACTGAATGTACCCTTCCTAGCCTCAGCGGTCTGGTGCTGAAGCTCCGAGTCATGGCTAACGCAATGCGTCACGTTTTCAACAAGCAAAACAAAAGTATAATGTTTTGAGCTTCACCTTGGAAGGTCTGACTCACTTGTTGGTCTTGATCTTGAGGTCTCGGCCCTTCTGAAGCTCGTGTCCATCCTTGTACCAGCGAAGGAAGGCCCGGGTTCCCGGACGCCTCGCACTTCACGTAGAGCTTGTCCCCCTCCATCAGAGACTGACCTTGCATGGGCCGCAGCTTAGGAGCAGAGGCTGGATAGGGGAAGAGAGGACAAGGAAGGCCAGGCCAAAAAAGGAGAGGGGAGGCATGGGCGGGAGAGATAAATGGACGAGAGAGAGAGAGAGAGAGAGAGAGAGAGAGAGAGAGAGAGAGAAAAAGAGTAGAATGGGGATGGAGGAGGGGAAGGGAAGGGAGTAAGAAAATCAAAGCCTGCATTATTGAAATTAACTACTGGATAATCTGTTTAACTGTGCGTGTGCGTAATATAAAATATCTGTATAGAGGGTTCAGATGGCAGCAGGATCATAACCTCAAGTGCTGGTTTGGAAAGATACATTCACTCACACGCATGTGCACAGAACACACAGGCGCGCACACGTGTGTGTGTGTGTGTGTGTGTAATG
>NC_137871.1:30910989-30933489 GCF_963924005.1 Protomyctophum bolini
CTGAGATCAGATTCATACAAGGTTTCCACTGGACACACACTGGTCTGATTATAACCCATTCTGACCTGAGATCAGATTAAAAAAATGTCTGATGAAAAAAAAAAATGTCAAAAATGTCAAAAATAGCAGATCTACAAGCTCATAGCGCGCCACCAAGTGGCGCGCTACGAGCTTGTAGGTCTGCTATTTTTCAATAGCTAAAGCACGACATGATGCTAACACCAAGATGGGTTCCCGTTCAGAATGGGTTAAATGTGAATTATTTGATAAGACTGTTGAAGCCAGTCAGATTAACATGAATGAATAGCCGAGGTAAGCAAGCAGACAATTGACTTCGAAATGCTCTTATTATTTTCCAGTTCATTAAACCAACATGCTTTAAACCAATTAAAAGCAACGATCTACATAGACAGTATACACTGTGTTGGCTCCTAAATGAACCCCGCCTACCCAATCAATAATATGAGCTATACGTATACTGTACAAGGACATTACAACACAAACACTTACTGTACATACTGTCTGTCGTACATAGAATACTTTAGTTTAAATCACGTTGTTACACACTTGAAAGCGCCTCATATTATATACAGTATCAGGAAGGATTTACATCAACCGTTCGGCCGCCAGGATTAATACATTATTTCGCTGTAATTCACGCTAGTATTCTGGGGTGGGTGGGGCGGCGGTGGGTCAGGGGTAGAGTGGCCGGATGGTAAACGCAAGTTCGAACCCTGTGGGCTCCCCCAGAGTTAGTGACGAAGCAAGTGCAGTCTGTGTTTTTATTTCTTTACTGCCCCCCTTTGACAACTTGTAGATTTATGTACTGTTCTTTATGAACTTGTAATCTTTTAAACCAATGACCTCTTCCTTCAGGAAAGGATTCCATATAAGCCTTCTGGCTTCTTCCTTTCCTTGCATTGTATTTTTGTTTCTTTGATATGTTATTGTCTATTTTTTGTACTTTATGCTAAATAAATAAACCTAAACCAAAACAAGACTCTGAACCCCTAATTGCTCCCGATGTGCTGGTTGGTGCCTTGCACCATCGGTGTGTGTGAATGGGTGAATGTAATGCACAATCTATGTAAAGGTGTATGAATGTGTGTGTGAATGGGTGAATGTAATGCACAATCTATGTAAAGGTGTATGAATGTGTGTGTGAATGAATGGGTGAATGTAATGCACAATCTATGTAAAGGTGTATGAATGCGTGTATGAATGAATGGGTGAATGTAATGCACAATCTATGTAAAGGTGTGTGAATGGGTGAATGTAATGCACAATGTATGTAAAGGTGTATGAATGTGTGTGTGAATGGGTGAATGTAATGCACAATCTATGTAAAGGAGTATGAATGAATGCGTGTGTGAATGGAATGCACAATCTATGTAAAGGTGTATGAACTATGAATGTGTGTGTGAATGGGTGAATGTAATGCACAATCTATATAAAGGTGTGTGAATGTGTGTGTGTGAATGGGTGAATGTAATGCACAATCTATATAAAGGTGTGTGAATGTGTGTGTGTGAATGGGTGAATGTAATGCACAATCTATGTAAAGGTGTATGAATGTGTGTGTGAATGAATGGGTGAATGTAATGCACAATCTATGTAAAGGTGTGTGAATGTGTGTGTGAATGAATGGGTGAATGTAATGCACAATCTATGTAAAGGTGTGTGAATGTGTGTGTGAATGAATGGGTGAATGTAATGCACCATCTATGTAAAGGTGTATGAATGAATGCGTGTGTGAATGGGTGAATGTAATGCACAATCTATGTAAAGGTGTATGAATGTGTGAAATGTGAATGTAATGCACAATCTATGTAAAGGTGTGTGAATGAATGGGTGAATGTAATGCACAATCTATGCAAAGCGCCTTGGATAAAGGCGCTATATATAAATGCACCATTTTACCTTTTACCATTTATCAGAGACAGAGAAAGACAGAGAGAGAGACAGAGAGAGAGACAGAGAGAGAGACAGAGAGAGAGACAGAGAAAGACAGAGAGAGAGACAGAGAGAGAAAGACAGAGAGAAAGACAGAGAAAGACAGAGAGAGAGACAGAGAGAGAAAGACAGAGAGAAAGACAGAGAAAGACAGAGAGAGAGACAGAGAGAGACAGAGAGAGAGAGACAGAGAAAGACAGAGAGAGAGACAGAGAGAGAGACAGAGAGAGAGACAGAGAGAGAGACAGAGAGAGAGACAGAGAGAGAGACAGAGAGAGAGACAGAGAGAGAGACAGAGACAGAGAGAGAGAGAGACAGAGAGAGAGACAGAGAGAGAGACAGAGAGAGAGACAGAGAAAGACAGAGAGAGAGACAGAGAGAGAGACAGAGAGAGAGACAGAGACAGAGAGAGAGAGAGACAGAGAGAGAGACAGAGACAGAGAGAGAGAGAGAGAGAGAGAGAGACTATACAGAGTAATGTTTACGGGGCTCGAGGGGACGTTTATCTTGGCCACGACGCCACAGTCCGTTGCTTCGCATAAAAAGCATCACAAAAAAACAACGACGGCCACTTGACACGAAACGATTTAGCTTCAGGAGGAGCTAGAGAGAGAGAGACTCCTCTGCTTCAGGAGGAGCTAGAGAGAGAGAGACTCCTCTGCTTCAGGAGGAGCTAGAGAGAGAGAGACTCCTCTGCTTCAGGAGGAGCTAGAGAGAGAGAGACTCCGTCTCATCGCAGGAAAACACCCTAAAGAGGAGAAACATATAAAAAATAAACATTTGACTATATAATATATACCATTTGACTTTGACAACACAAACGTCTTTAGGAAACAGAAACGCGCTCTTTAACCCATTCTGACCTGAGATCAGATTCATACGAGGTTTCCACTGGACACACACTGGTCTGATTAACCCATTCTGACCTGAGATCAGATTCTAAAAATGTCAGTCGTTCTTCGATTTTTCAAAAATAGCAGACCTACAAGCTCGTAGCGCGCCACTCGGTGGCGCGCTATGAGCTTGTAGATCTGCTATTTTTCAATAGCTAAAGCATAACAAAATGGGTTCCCGTTCAGAATGGGTTAAGTGCTAAAGTGTCGGGGTATTTATTTATTGCACATTGCTCTGTTATCGCACAGAGATTTAGCTTTGGAGTTCAGCCAATCAGTCTGTCTGACGGACAGACGGGCGGACGGACGGACGGACGGGGAGGGGGTGGGATGGAGGGGGGGGGGGGAGATGGAGGGCCGGAAACAAACGACAACAAGCGACCAGCGCTTTGATTCACTCCTTGGCGGTTGGTGGAAAGTAACTAAGTACTAAGTACTGTACTTAACCCATTCTGACCTGAGATCAGATTATAAAAATGTCATTTACATCCTGACAGTTTTCTGAAAAAGCCATGTTTCTAATGTCAGTCGTTCTTCGATTTTTCAAAAAATAGCAGACCTACAAGCTCGTAGCGCGCCACTCGGTGGCGCGCTACGAGCTTGTAGATCTGCTATTTTTCCAATAGCTAAAGCATAGCATAATGCTAACACCAAAAGGGGTTCCCGCCCCAAAATGGGTTTAAGTAAGTTGAGGTATTTGTACTTTCCAATACTTTTACTTCAACTCCACAACATCTCGGGGACCCTAAATATTGTACTTTTTTACTACACTACATTTATTTGAAAACTTTATAGTTAGTATCGTTACTTTGTAGATTTGGACAAACTTCAGCCCTATATACATTTCGGCATTTATTTGAAAATAGCTGATCTACAAGCTCACAATGCGTTGCTGCAATACTTTTGCTACTTTTAAGTACATTTTGATACCAATACTTTTGTACTTAGGAGTATATACATCAGCACTAATCAATACTTTTTTTACTTCCCTGGCTTCGTTCCCTCTTCCTCCTGAGGAGAGCCAATCGTATTTAGCCCATTCTGGGCGGGAACCCCTTTTGGTGTCAGCATCATGTCGTGCTTTAGCTATTGAAAAATAGCAGATCTACAAGCTCATAGCGCGCCACCGAGTGGCGCGCTACGAGCTTGTAGGTCTGCTATTTTTTAGAAAAATTGAAGAACGACTGACATAGAAACATAGCTTTTTCCAGAAAACTGTCAGGATGTAGAAGGACATTTTTTTTAATCTGATCTCAGGTCAGAATGGGTTAGAGAGAAGAGGAGGAAGAGGAGTGGATGTTATTGAGAGAAGGACGACGTGATTTCTGTGACGCTGGTCGTCTCATGACTCGTGTGTGTGTGTGTGTGTGTGTGTGTGTGTGTGTGTGTGTGTGTCCTGCACGACGTGCACGTACAGGCCAGGCTCTCTCTCTCTCTCTCTCTCTCTCTCTCTCTCGGAGCTCGGTTTCTCTTGCCTGTTACTACCTTCACAGAGGGTTGTATTCATCGTGGCGAGCCGGCCTATAGCGTAGCCAGCCCAGCGGACCTGTCTTCCTTTCAACCGCGCTGAAAAGGAAGGATGCCTGAGCCATGCCGTCATCCCGTGTCTAATGCGCGCGCGGTCTGTGACTGTGTTGCTATCCGTGTCCCGGCTAATGGACACCTAATGATGTTGCGTCGTTTAAATGTGATCTTTTAAAAGCTATTTCAGCTTTTAGGGGTTGCAGCGTGAGGGAGGGAGAGAGAGAGGGAGGGAGAGAGGGGAGAGATTTCACTAATTATCACTGTAGCAGATCATTTGAATTCCAGGCTTTTATACTTAACATTTCTTTACTTATAAGTAAAACATGTTGCCCACCACTGAACTGTGAGATATCCTCCTTATAGCTCTGCTGTGTAACTGTGAGTCACCGTAAGCCGGTCCTCTCTCAGGATGTTTGATGCCGTACAGTTCTTTTAATTAATTGACTTCAGTGGAAGTCTTTGATGTGCTGTTGAACCCCAACGTCTGCTCTGAGAGGAGCTTGAAGGACGTGAGCAGCAGCCCGTTAACGCTTCTGTCTAATTAGATGCTTTTATTATGTCTTAACCCATTCTGTGCGGGAACCCCCTTTTGGTGTTAGCATCATGTCGTGCTTTAGCTATTGAAAAATAGCAGATCTACAAGCTCATAGCGCGCCACCGAGTGGCGCGCTACGAGCTTGTAGGTCTGCTATTTTTGGAAAAATCGAAGAACGACTGACATAGAAACATGGCTTTTTCAGAAAACTGTCAGGATGTATAGAAGGACATTTTTGTAGAATCTGATCTCAGGTCAGAATGGATTAACTAGGACAGTAAGGCGAGTGAAGGGCGACGGCACACCGCTGTCAGAGACAACATCCGTACAGTAGTCAGTCCCACGAGGCTGTGTGGCGTCACCTATAACGTATACTAGAATTTCGGCCCCCTTCGGGGGGCTCATCCCAGTGTCGTTGCAGCGCAATATGGGAAGAAGGAAATTGCAGGAGTTGACAGACTCCACTTCATGTTTCAGCTGTGTTTTTAAACTCAGTAGTGTGCCCTGCACACAGCGCACACTCGCAATTGCAGCTGGAGGGCGACGCGACACACACACACGCCCACACACACACACACACACACACACACACACACACACACACACAGAGCGATGTGTGGATAAATCAGAGATTTGGGAAATGTGTTCTGAATGGGCCTGAATATATGTGTGTAGTGTCCTTTTGTGCACTTAAACCTCTCCAGCTGATCCAAAATGCCGCAGCTCGCTTGGTCTTCAACCAGCCAAAATTCTCACATGTCTCCCCCCTGCTCCGTTCCCTCCACTGGCTCCCGGTCGCTGCCCGCACAGAATACAAAACTCTGATGCTGGCATTCAAAGCAACCAAAGGTATGGCTCCCCCATATCTTGCAAGTATGATCGAACCCTACAAACCCTCCCGCTCACTCAGATCAGCCAACGCAGGGAAGCTGGAAGTACCCTCACTAAAAACGCCGGGACAACACTCCGTCCCAAACTCTTCTCCCTTCTGGCTCCAAAACTGTGGAATGCACTTCCCATTGCAGTCAGAACTGCAGCATCACTCCCAATCTTCCGCCGTAGTCTGAAAACCCACCTTTTCAGACTCCATCATGGCCCATAGCACTTACCCCACCCCCTTAGATAGCAATTCTGTAGACTTAGATAGCATTTGATACAGTCTTATAGCATGTTATGTAGACAGCATAAGTGCATTGTATGTGCTATTGTCATAGCACGTCATAGTACATATGTATAGCATAGTAGTATAGATGTATAGCTTATATGTATAGTTTCATTATAGATATTCCACTGTTACTTTCTTAGCTTACGCATGTTTCATGATAAATGTTTTTATGTGATGTATACCCATGCTTTTTTGTTCTTGCTTAATGTAAGTCGCTCTGGATTAAGAGCGTCTGCTAAATGCCTAAATTGTAAATTGTAAATTGTAGGCTGCAACAATGATTTCATAAAGTGTAGTTTAGTTTTGAACAGGCAACTAATGTAGTGATAGATTAATTGAATGGGCCTGAATAGATAGATAGATAGATTTCTTTATTTTTGTGTCATGCACCAAAGGCGCCCAGCCCACATGGGCTAATTGGGCTTACAGGACACACCATATCATTGCATTGAATATTGCATTGTGTACAATAAACAGATATGTTTTGTTGATATTCCCTTTTTTGTTTTTACACAAACAAAACATTCTGCCTTATTTCCCACGCCCTGCATAAAAAGTCTGCCAAAGCGCACACTCGCAATTGCAGCTGGAGGGCGACGCGAGTCACGCGACACACACACACACACACACACACACACACACACACACACACACACACACACACACACACAGAGAGCGATGTGTGGATAAATGACTGAGATTTGGGAAATGCGCACGCAAGCACAGAATGCACGGCGTGACAGGATTATATAGGTCACCCGTTTTGGTGTGACACACACGGCTTCCACATTTAGCTTCATACTGGTTGAAAGTGTCCTTCCAAAAATATTTTTTTAGCTCGAAATTCTTATTCACAATGACATTGAGTTGTGGTGTTGTTTTTAGGGTAATTGTTGCATAAGCGCTATTTCGCACTGGAGTCCCGTGAGGCGGGCCATCTCACTCCCCTCCCCTGTGTCTGAAGCAGCTAGCATGGAAGCTATATGGAACCTTTCCCTCCGAGTGCACACAACCATGCCGTTGTCCACGCGTCCATCCGATAGCTTTTAATGTAAATGTCCCATCCACTGAGCAAAAGCGATATAAGCGCCTTATTCATTAATTCGATTCATTTGGGTGTGGGGCTGTGCAGTGCTGTGGGCTTTAAATTGTGACGGAGGCGAGCTGCTGCTGCTGTTCGACTTCGAGTCGCTGTCTATGGAGCAGTATAGAGTAGGCGTGGCGCAGCATTAGAAGGGCGCAGCAAATACGACATTGAGGGGTAGAAACCATCCCGGTCGCGTGGTTGATCTAACGCGTGTGTCACTGTGAAGGACTGGCCCCATTAAGTGAACGTAGTTGGCGTAGTAGACGCCAACATGACGATTCTGACGTAGGCTGTAGAGGTTGAGCAAGAATAGCGTGTTTGAGAAAAGTAATATTTAAACAGTAAATAAGACATTTTTGGCGAATGCAATGTAGTCTATATGTTTTCTGGGAGTGTGGCGAATTTATTTAGCATATAGAGATGTGTGGTGAAAGTGTGGTTTGGTCGGAGAAAGCTGTTGGATAAACGGCCATGTGCTTATGTACCCCTGTCTATTAGGATAGCAGGATAGGCTGCATCGTTCTCCAATCGCCTAGTTCCAGTAACACACAGACATTCAGGTGTCTAGTTCCAGTAACACACAGACATTCAGGTGTCTAGTTCCAGTAACACACAGACATTCAGGTGTCTAGTTCCAGTAACACACAGACATTCAGGTGTCTAGTTCCAGTAACACACAGACATTCAGGTGTCTAGTTCCAGTAACACACAGACATTCAGGTGTCTAGTTCCAGTAACACACAGACATTCAGGTGTCTAGTTCCAGTAACACACAGACATTCAGGTGTCTAGTTCCAGTAACACACAGACATTCAGGTGTCTAGTTCCAGTAACACACAGACATTCAGGTGTCTAGTTCCAGTAACACACAGACATTCAGGTGTCTAGTTCCAGTAACACACAGACATTCAGGTGTCTAGTTCCAGTAACACACAGACATTCAGGTGTCTAGTTCCAGTAACACACAGACATTCAGGTGTCTAGTTCCAGTAACACACAGACATTCAGGTGTCTAGTTCCAGTAACACACAGACATTCAGGTGTCTAGTTCCAGTAACACACAGACATTCAGGTGTCTAGTTCCAGTAACACACAGACATTCAGGTGTCTAGTTCCAGTAACACACAGACATTCAGGTGTCTAGTTCCAGTAACACACAGACATTCAGGTGTCTAGTTCCAGTAACACACAGACATTCAGGTGTCTAGTTCCAGTAACACACAGACATTCAGGTGTCTAGTTCCAGTAATACACAGACATTCAGATGTCTAGTTCCAGTAACACACAGACATTCTGGTGTCTAGTTCCAGTAATACACAGACATTCAGATGTCTAGTTCCAGTAACACACAGACATTCAGATGTCTAGTTCCAGTAACACACAGACATTCAGGTGTCTAGTTCCAGTAACACACAGACATTCAGGTGTCTAGTTCCAGTAACACACAGACATTCAGGTGTCTAGTTCCAGTAACACACAGACATTCAGGTGTCTAGTTCCAGTAACACACAGACATTCAGGTGTCTAGTTCCAGTAACACACAGACATTCAGGTGTCTAGTTCCAGTAACACACAGACATTCAGGTGTCTAGTTCCAGTAACACACAGACATTCAGGTGTCTAGTTCCAGTAACACACAGACATTCAGATGTCTAGTTCCAGTAACACACAGACATTCAGGTGTCTAGTTCCAGTAACACACAGACATTCAGGTGTCTAGTTCCAGTAACACACAGACATTCAGGTGTCTTAGTTCCAGTAACACACAGATAGATACACCAGTGATAAAAACCAGTACAATTAGGCCAAAGGCTGACAGACAGCCAATCAGTGACTGAGCAGCCAGCCCAGGGTCACACACTGACGGCCAATCAGTGAGCTGAGCAGCCAGCCACCACTTAGACTGCGAGGCCCATCCTAAAAAAGTAATGTCTTCTAAATCCTGACAGTTTTCTGAAAGTCCCTATAAATGTTTCTGTGTCGGTGGATCTCAACCTTCTTCATGTCAATGATCTGTATTTGGCCGGCGCATTATGCTATGCTTTAGCTATTGGAAAAATAGCAGATCTACAAGCTCACATAGCAAGCCACCGAGTGGCGCGCTACGAGCGTCTATTATAATAAAGTTGGATCTAATATCATATTTTCACTCATACCCCATAGGCCAACTATCATTTCCTCTTTTTCATCCAGTTAACGATGATGATGCGTCAGTCTTAAGGCACTCTCTAAGTGCATAATAATGACTGCTTACTAATTACATCCGAGGTACATAATTACTGTATACTTCCTTAACCCATTCTGAACGGGAACCCATTTTGGTGTTATAGCATCATGTTATGCTTTAGCTATTGAAAAATAGCAGACCTACAAGCTTGTAGCGCGCCACCGAGTGGCGCGCTACGAGCTTGTAGGTCTGCTATTTTTGAAAAATCGAGAATCTGATCTCAGGTCAGAATGGGTTAATTTAATAAGACCAGTGTGTGTCCAGTGGAAACCTCGTATGAATCTGATCTCAGGTCAGAATGGGTTAAGGTACAAGAAGGTGTTGATTAATACCAATTTTTTTCCTCTCCCCTGCAAGTATATATTATAAAGTGTCCTCGCTGTGCCGTTTATAATCCACATCGTACACAACAAACGATACTATAACGCTGCAAATTACAGTATGTGAAACTAAAGCAGGTCATCATATGGCACGTGTCATGGCATTACCGCGCGGCGATATTAGCGCGCGCCGCCGTCACCACCGTGAGCGAGTGCTTTCCGACTTTTTACACTCCACGTCATGACCAGGCCTTGCACCACCCCCTCCCCCTCACCCCCCTCCCCCCCCCCCTCCTCCCCTCCATCTGTAATCCTGTCCAGGTTGTCCTCTCCATCCAATCCGTCTCAGCTCTGCTGTAAGCTGTTTAGAGGCCTCTGCCTTCACCACACACACTGCCACACACACACACACACACACAGTCACATAGTCACACACACACAGTCACACACACACACACACACACACACACACACACACACACACACACACAGCGCCACTGCTGCTGCTGTGCCATCTATTTGCCACCATCCATCTCTTCCTCCTGTCCCTCCCTGACATTCTCTCTCTCTCTCTCTCCATCTCTCCATATCTCTCTCTCTCTCTCTCTCTCCCCCCATCTCTCTCTCCATATCCATATCATAGCTAGCATATACGTAATCAATCATACCACAGCGTCACACAAACAGCGTCACAAATAGCAGATCTACAAGCTGGAAAAACTGGTACTTTCGCTAAAAAAAAAAAAACCCACCTTTCTCCCCTCCTCCTCTCCTCCCCTCCCCACCACCCCTCACACAGGTTTTTCATATCGCTTTCATCTGCGATTGCTTGTGACCCTGTTCCCCTTCGTTTCCTCCCTTCAAATCTCCTCTCGCTCTCTCTGGGCTGTTTCCAACATCTTCGCCTCCAATCTTGTCCCTGTACGTCTCTCTCTCTCTCTCTCTCTCTCTCTCTCTCTCTCTCTCTTTCTTTACAATTCAATAACGGACATTACAGCAGCTGTAGATAGACGGTAACATCCAGTGTTATTAATAAAGACCATGCAGTATCACGTAACGCTTAGTTTCCTTTTCTTCCAAGGAAGGAAGGAAGGAAATAGGAGGCATACTGTATATCCTGTATTAAACCCGTGGGAAATTCCCCCAGATGATGGCGGGTCAGAGGAGGCGTGTAGCCTTTGACCCAGGCCTCGCTTTGGCCTCCATCTGGCCTCGGTCCGTTAAGGTTGGGCGATATGCCAATTTTTTTCAATCGCCCATCGTCTGACCAAGAATCGGCGATTAACGATGTATTCGTGTCATAAAAGTAAAGTGAGAACAGCTCACTGCAGGTCGCAAAAAAAAATCTACAAGCTCTCAAGGCGCCGCGTCCTGCCTGCCTGTTTTTGCTGCTCTGTTCGCTACGCGTTGAGAGCTTGTAGATCCGTCTGTTTTTGCAGCACAACTGCGCAGCCATGGGGTAACAAAATAAGAAATAAGTTTAGATGAAGTGAAGTTGGAACGGACAAGCAGGTGCAAGCTAAGCTAACGTCACAACCACTGCCTGTTTCTGCAGCACCGTTCGCTACGCGTTGAGAGCTTGTAGATCTGTCTATTTTTGCAGCGCTGGTGTCGGGGTTCGTTCACGTTGTCAATAAAAAAATAACTTGGATTACAGGCGGAGATGAAGTTCAGTGGGTTGAATCAGTAGCTACACGCTAAGCTAACGCTAAGCTAACGATCCCCAAGCCTATACACCTATACGGCTCAGGGATCGTTAGCTTAGCGTGTAGCTAATGATTCAAGTTAACCCACTGAACTTCATCTATACTAACAACACTACCAGCCTGTTTGTTTTTTTCCCCCGACTTCACGGGTGGCGCATTGGGATGAGACACGAGACAGCAGTGTGCATTCTGTTGCGACTGTATATTATTAAACTGCATGGTTCTGGACTCCGGAGCGTAAACAACATGTAGGCTACAGTACAGTAACAGTAGCCTTCCTCGGCTCGGTCCCTCGGCTCACACTGTGAGTCACTGAGAGCAACTGAGCATCACGGCTGCGGGGACCATACCATTATAACTGTCGCTGTTACTACTTTCCTGGCCCAAATTGATTCACATGTTGCTCACACTTTAAAGGTTAAAAATCGTCCCGAAAAATCGCCTAATAAAAATATTCGGCGATTGGATTTATATATTCGCGATTGACGATGTATTCGTATCGTCACCCAACCCTACGGTCCGTGCAGCGAGTCAGGTCCTCTGTGAGGCGGTGACGTCCACAGAGCAGAGCAGAGTACTTAAACTACTTCTCCACGCTCTCTCTCTCTCTCCCCTGCTTCATTAAAGACAACTAGCATATCGGACACGTTGACGTATTACACCGAACCCCTAGTTGTTGCCAACGGGATTTACAACCACGGAGGAGACGCCGCTGTCAGAGGAAACTAGAGCAAATCACCGCTATAGTCCCGGTGCCTGCCTATTGTCCAGAGATACAGGACGCTAAACGCTACTGTAGACAGATCTACAGTACTATAGTGGCGCTGCGCCTGCCTATTGTCCAGAGATACAGGAGCTAAACGCCTCTCCACAGATCTACAGTAGCTGTTCGTTTTTTTACGGCATTGGCTCCCATGGAGGGGGCTGTCTAGGAGGGTTTGTCGAGTGTGTGGCGCGTCTTACAAACCGTCAGATTGATCACTACAGCAACAACCTTCTTGTGCACAAACTGCACACTGCCCAAGTGTCTCAGTAAACTATAGGATCATAGAATGCAGAGAGACAGTAAACTATAGGATCATAGAATGCAGAGAGACAGTAAACTACAGGATCATAGAATGCAGAGAGACAGTAAACTATAGGATCATAGAATGCAGAGAGACAGTAAACTATAGGATCATAGAATGCAGAGAGACAGTAAACTATAGGATCATAGAATGCAGAGAGACAGTAAACTATAGGATCATAGAATGCAGAGAGACAGTAAACTATAGGATCATAGAATGCAGAGAGACAGTAAACTATAGCATCATAGAATGCAGAGAGACAGTAAACTATAGGATCATAGAATGCAGAGAGACAGTAAACTATAGGATCATAGGATGCAGAGAGACAGTAAACTATAGGATCATAGAATGCAGAGAGACAGTAAACTATAGGATCATAGAATGCAGAGAGACAGTAAACTATAGGATCATAGAATGCAGAGAGACAGTAAACTATAGGATCATATAATGCAGAGAGACAGTAAACTATAGGATCATAGAATGCACAGAGACAGTAAACTATAGGATCATAGAATGCAGAGAGACAGTAAACTATAGGATCATAGAATGCAGAGAGACAGTAAACTATAGGATCATAGAATGCAGAGAGACAGTAAACTATAGGATCATAGGATGCAGAGAGACAGTAAACTATAGGATCATAGAATGCAGAGAGACAGTAAACTATAGGATCATAGGATGCAGAGAGACAGTAAACTATAGGATCATAGAATGCAGAGAGACAGTAAACTATAGGATCATAGAATGCAGAGAGACAGTAAACTATAGGATCATAGGATGCAGAGAGACAGTAAACTATAGGATCATAGGATGCAGAGAGACAGTAAACTATAGGATCATAGAATGCAGAAGAGACAGTAAACTATAGGATCATAGAATGCAGAGAGACAGTAAACTATAGGATCATAGAATGCAGAGAGACAGTAAACTATAGGATCATAGGATGCAGAGAGACAGTGTAGCGTCTCAGTAAACTATAGGATCATAGAATGCAGAGAGACAGTAAACTATAGGATCATAGAATGCAGAGAGACAGTAAACTATAGGATCATAGAATGCAGAGAGACAGTAAACTATAGGATCATAGAATGCAGAGAGACAGTAAACTATAGGATCATAGAATGCAGAGAGACAGTGTAGTGTCTCAGTAAACTATAGGATCATAGAATGCAGAGAGACAGTGTAGCGTCTCAGTAAACGATAGAATGCAGAGAGACATGTCATGTCTGGCCTCGTGTTGAAAGAAACAACAGTATTGCGATACGGATCGGTGACGGACTTCTCAGGTTTCTGACATGACATCATAGGGACATAAGAGACCGATCGGGTTACCAGTAAACCTCACGTCTAGGACTCAGAGACATGCAACGGGCCGGTCGCCTGGTTAAACCCTCACGGGACAGTGCTCATGTTGTATGTATGTACAGTGCCTGTCAAACTGCTTCACGAGAGAGACTGACGCCCACGGGAACAACACCAGGGGGAGAGATAGCTCCAATGATCTTATTGATTGATTGATTTGGCTGGATGGTAAACCGCAAGGTTGCCTGTTTAGTTCGAACCCTGTGGGCTCCCCCAGAGTTAAATGGTAAATGGTGCATTTATATAGCGCCTTTATCCAAGGCGCTTTACATAGATTGTGCATTACATTCACCCATTCACACACCGATGGCAGCGGAAACCATGCAAGGCACCAACCAGCACATCAGGAGCAATCAGGGGTTCAGTGTCTTGCTCAAGGACACTTCGACAGTAACTCTGGGGGAGCCCGGGTTCGAACTGGCAACCTTGCGGTTCCCATCCAGGCACTCTACCCCTGAGCCACCGCCGCACCCTGAGTTAGTGTCAAAGTGTCCTTGAGCAAGACTCTGAACCTCCTAATTGCTCCTGATGTGCAGGCTGGTGCCTTGCATGTGTGTGAGAGTGAATGGATGAATTGATGCACATTAATCTATGTAAAGCGTCTTGGATAAAGGCGCTATATAAACGCACCGTTTACCATTTAGATTCGGCACAAACGTGGGGTTGAATTCATTGTGCGGTCATGCCACCAAAATGTGGAATGCCCAACCGACAGCAATCAGAATATTTCACTCCCGTCCCTACCCTAAAACAAATGACGAAGGCTGGAAACGGCGAAACGTTTTGTCTCTCGTTGTGACATGATGTAAAGACACGATAAAAGCTCTTGCCACTGCGGTGCGACCCGGTAACATTTTATACATTATATTATCGATCCCAAGTCTAAGAGGACAGATAGCAGCGCACCGGAGAAGTCAAGAGCGTAGTGGCGGTGGTTTACAAGAGAAGTCTAAAGACATCATTACTCCCACCACCGTTTGTCTGTTGTAAATAATATACTTTAACTGCTTCTAGTATTGACCGTTTCTTATAGTAGTATTGTCTTAGCACATTTAATGTAAGTGATTCTCAAACTATTTCATGTCAAGGACCCAAAAAATTATATGTAATTGGCCCGCCGACCCCCAGCTGAAACTATGTAGTTCCAGGGTTCCAAGATTTTAGTTAAAAACATTCGCTCTGAAAGTATATATATATATATTCAAAGATTTGTGCCACATTTTCACGATTCTTTGAAAAAAATGCAGATCTACAAGCTTGTGGCGCGGCACAAGCTTGTGGGAATGTGGATCTGCTATTTTTCAATAGCTAAAGTATACCATAATGCTTTAAAACACAAAAAATGGGTTCCCGTCATGAATCAATGGGTTAACAATAGGTCTTGGAGAATCAATCCATCAACAAATCAATGACATCATAGACTAGTATTTTGTCATTAGACCCCCTGGCCAGCTTGTTTGTGTTGGTCTGTCTCTCACGTCCTAATGGAGACCCTCAGGTCTCCGGTTTCAGTGTGTGTGTGTGTGTGTGTGTGCGTGTGTGTCTGTGTGTGTGCGTGTGTGTGTGTGTACTCGTCAATATGTCACCTGCAGCTGGACATGTCCATTCACATGTCATCTCATATGTCAACTTGAAGCTCATTCGCTGTGACATGGTTCATTAACCAGGTCTCGCACGCACACACCGCACACACACACACACACGCGCGCACTGCACGCGCGCACCACACACGCACGCACAGACCTCACGCATGCACACACACACGCACGCACGCACGCACAGGTTTGCATTACGATACTTGAGAGGACTGCAACGTTTTAGGACAAAATGTGCTTTTTTGAGGATTCTCCAATGCATGGCTTTTGAAGGAAATCAAAGATACTATGTTTACCCATGCAGGGTAACTGGACTATAAGCTCAAGAACTTGTTTACAGCCAGGCCCTGCTCATATAGAACATTTCATGGTAGGGGGTTCAATGCCTTGTCCGAGGGCACTTCAGCGGTGGTCATATTTTAACGTGCCGGTCCGGGGATACGAACTATAGCGACCTTCACGATATCAAGACCGCTCCGCAAACCGTTCGGCCACCGCTGAAGATTACGTCACGTGGTATAGCAGCCAAGTCTATGGAGTTTTTAATGTTTGGTTTAGCACTAAAAAAAAAGTCAAAGTAAGACGTCGACGTGGTCGATTAAAAATACATCTTTTGCGACCCAATTCCGTTTTACACTGAAGAAAGGAAGCCAGGACAGAAACTACAGCACGACTGGATTCACTGTAGAAAAAGGTTCAGGGAAAAAGGGTGATTTTTTCGGTACGCTGCAAGTTTAAATCCGGCTCCCACTCTAGACTTCTCTAAATGTCGAATCCTGACTTGAAACTTACTGTTTGTAAAACGTATATGTCTGAAAATCTGTTTTCAACCATAAAATAAATATATCCTTTTTCTTGAGAGGACCACCAAGAAAATTGGTCCTCACAAATCACTGGAAATCTGTATGATATGATCTATATATCATATAGATACGTATATATATAAATCTATATGATAGCTGTGGGGACATTTGGTCCGCACTAGTACAGTAAACACAAACACACACCATACATGTCCAGGGAAAACGTACACCCAAGCACACACAAAGATATATACAGTATGTGTACTGTATAAACACAGAGAGATATGAACTCTCTCTGACTCAGACACACACACACACACGCACACGCGCACACACACGCACACAGTGTGTGTCAGTCAGCCTATCGGAGCCAGGGCCCTGCAGGGTCAGATTAAGGCTAATCCACAACTGTTGCCGGTTGGCATGAAAGATTACACATGAATCACACACAGTTTACATAGGCCTGTGTGTGTGTGTGTGTGTGTGTGTGTGTGTGTGTGTGTGTGTGTGTGTGTATCAGATATGGCGACCTGCAGTGAGTGCAATATTGCAAAAATCTCCTACAGCTCATTCACTCTCTCTTAAACACACACAGCAAGCACGCACATGCGCACAGTCGTGCGTGCACACACACACACACACACACACACACACACACACACACACACACACACACACACACAGCTCATTAACTACAGTGATTCCTTGGAGCTGCAAACGCCTTTGAATTGAACGAGTCCTTTTAAGTTCTGCCGTTCAAAGGTTTACTTGAGTGGGTCCACACACACACACACACACGTGTGCACACGTGCACACACACACGTGCACACACACATGTGCACACACACGTATAACACACACACACATAGGGAATGCATTCACAGGTCGCCCACACACACACAAAAAAACAGACCCACCACCTACACACAGACACATTTACACACGATTGCACATGCCGCAAACACGCATGCGTGCACACACACACACGCAAATAAAAATGAAACACACACACACACACACGCAGGGGGGTGGGGGGGGATCAGTGACCATATCTAATTGGATCGATGTTGTTCGTCTCTCAACGCCGAGTCGATAATTGAGGAGACGGGTGCGACATACGGGGGAAGTCTTTTGTTGCAGCTTCGTTGAGACAAACCATACATACATTACATTCACAGGAGGAGAGAGAGAGAGAGAGAGAGAGAGAGAGAGAGAGAGAGAGAGAGAGAGAGTATAGGGCTCTATCTTAAATCTGGATGTGCATACAGTTCTTGTTTCTGTTAGATCTAATGTCGCCCTCTTGCTCTGCAGTGTAAACGTACACTAACAGTAACACCCCGTATACTATACTATACACTAATACTTCAGTGATGCTTTGCGGAACTCGACTTCGTCTCGTTCCACTAACTACCGCATCACTGTCGTGGCAATAATCACGTTAAACAACACCCTCTCGTGTAATATTGCTTAATTAAATTGGGGGGGGGGTTAGACTAATGTATGTCAAACTAGGGGGGTCCTTGAAATGAAACGGGTTGAGAATCACTCATAGCTTGTCGCGCTGTGAGCTTGTAGGTCTACTATTTATTTTTTTATCGTGAAAATGTGGCATGGATATTCTTTCAGAGCGAACGTTTAAAAACATATTTTCAGATGGGGGGATCGGCGGCCAATTACATATATTTTTGGGGGTTCTTGACATGAAAATGTTTGAGAACGACTGACACATATAGAAACATGAGGTTTTTCAGAAAACTGTCAGGATTCAGAAGACATTTGTAGAATCGTCCTCAGGTCTAAATGGGTTAAAGCTAAAAGGCAACCCCTTTGCAACATGCCAGTACTTTGCCAAGGACCACTGGTTGGTTGCAACAAGTCCTTTTACAACAGAGAGTCTTTTGCAACAGTCCTCTGTTGCAAAAGGACTCGCATTGATTGAGCTTAAAACTGTTTCTCTGCTGCAAGGAGTTGTTTGACCTTTAGAGAGAGAGAGAGAGAGAGAGAGAGAGAGAGAGAGAGAGAGAGAGAGAGAGAGAGAGAGAGAGAGAGAGAGAGACAGAGAGAGAGACAGAGAGAGAGAGACAGAGAGAGGAACATGCAGAGATGCAGAGAGAGTGATGTGGAGAGACAGCTACAATGTATGTAGAGAGAGAGAGAGTGATGTAAAGACTAAGAGATATGTACAATGTATACAGAGAGAGAGAGAGTGATGTGGAGAGACATCTACAATGTATGTGCAGTAGAGAGAGAGAGAGAGATGTAGAGAGACATCTACAATGTATGTAGAGAGAGAGAGAGAGAGAGAGAGAGAGAGAGAGAGAGAGAGAGAGAGAGAGAGAGAGAGGGAGAGAGCGATGTAGAGAGACATTTACAATGTATTTGGAGAGAGAGAGAGAGAGAGAGAGAGAGAGAGAGAGTGATGTAATGTGTAAAGAGCAGTGGGGGGGGGGGGGTGAGAGAGGAGAGTGAGATTCTGACCTCGTTCACTCCTCTGTCGGGACGTTTGCTAAATAATTCACACACACGCGTGTGTGTGCGTACACACACACACACACACACACACACACACACACACACACACACACACACACTCTCTCATTCACACCACCTCTATCATCACTGCAGGCTTACATCACTGTCTCTCTCTCTCCGTCTCTCTCTCTGTCTCTCTGTGTCTCTCTCTCTCTCTCTCTCTCTCTCTCTCTGTCTCTCTCTCTCTCTCTGTCCAATACGTATAAGCTGAAATTGCACGCAGACACACACACGCACACGTGCGCGCCCACACACACACACACACACACACACACACACACACACACACACACACACACACACGCGCACACAGGAAGCTCCATCTTCAGATGGATCTATAAATACGCACTTCCTGTGTCCGTCCCATAACCCTGTAAGAAATATACACACACACACACACACACACACACACACACACACACACACACACACCACTTATAAGTGCTCTCCCCACATCAATACTAATAAGGCTAGCTCTCTTGCATTCTCCTCTATCTATCCTCTCTCACTGTATATGAACGAACACGCACACACACACACACACACACACACACACACACACACACACACACACACACACACACACACACACACACACACACAGAAGTAGTCTCTATCGGCTGGTAGTACGTTAGGTTCAGACTCTTATCGTCTGTGTGCATGTGTGTGTGTGCGTGAGCGTGTGTGCGTGAGCGTGTGTGTGAGCGTGAGCGTGTGTGTGTGTGTGCGTGTGTGTGCGTGCGTGCGTGCGGGTCACACAGAGGACAGTGTCGACACATCGACGGTCTCGTCTGTTATCCGAGGCGCTGGCGGACAGGTGCCAGATTTACAGACAGGAACAAGCAGCCATGAGTCTACAGAGCCACGAGATAGAAAACCCACTGGACTAAACCAAATTATAAAACAGCAAAAAATGCATGTTCTCCCCGTGTCCCCTAGGGTAGGTACCCTCACAAAAACATGCAGTAATCCTTGTCTCTAAACTGCCTCCCCCTGGCCAGCCGGGGCGCCTGATGGAGGGGAAAGGAACTGGTTGGAATAACGTGTTCCTTCCACGCGCTATACGTCCAACCAGGGAAACTCCCCCCTGTCAGGTGTAAAGGAGCAACTTGGACACTCAGGCATGAAGGAAGCATGAGTTCAAGTCCGTTGCTCTCCCCTTGTCCCCCATATATGGGGACTAGGTTGGTGGAGGGTGTGTAGAGCCCAGGATCACAGTAGATGATTGGCACAGGGGTGAAAAATGGGTTACAAAAATCGTGGGATAAAAAATATATATATAAAAAAAAGAAAACCCATTGGACTAAACCAAATTATAAAACAGCAAAGGGAAAACTATCTGACTGTGACACATTGGAAAGAAGCAACACAAAAGCAGAGTAAACTAGAATGCTATCTGGCCCTAAACAGAGAATACACAGTGGCAGAATACCTGAGCACCGTGACCGACCCAAAACAAAGAAAAATCTTAACTAGGTATACAGACTCAGTGAGCACAGTCTCGCGATGGATAAAGGCCGTCATAGGCAGACCTGTATCCCGAGAGAAGACAGACTATGCACCCACTGCACACTAAATGAAGTGGAAACCGAGCTACACTTCCTAACCATCTGTCCATTGTACCAAGACATCAGAGACACATACTTCCCACAATTACAACCACACACGGAGGTTTTGAAAACATGACCAATGACAAAAAACTCCCATATCTGCTGGGCGAAGTACAACAATGTGCAAAAACACAGCAGCAAGATTTGTGAGTTGCTGTGATATAGGAGAAGGATATCAAATGGAACACAACCACCCTAAAGACACCCTAATCATTGTGTATATTCCTGCACTATACCTGCATCGAGTGATCTTGGTACATAGAAGTTGATCTATTGAAGATTCTGACCTTCAAATGTACATCATTTTTGTTTTGATTGTATTGCTGTATTGTTGTATTGTTCCTTCTGCTTTGGCAATGTAAACGTATGTTTTCTCATGCCAATAAAGCCCTTTGAATTGAATTGAATTGAATTGGGTCTAAAAAGAAAACACACACAGGCCCAAAATAAGCCACTATAGACTGCAGGGTATTCGCATGGATAAAGTGAGTGGCAAATGGAGTGGCAAAGGTTCTCGGTTGGATCCCTGTGGGCTCTCCCCCAGAGTTAGGGCGCTTTCACACCGGACATGTTTGGTTCGTTTAAAACGAACCATGGTCCGCTTACCCCTTTGGTTCGGTTGGTGTGAACATGCATCCGAACTCTGGTGCGGATCAAAGAAACGAACCATGGTCCGCTAAAAAAGGCCGGACTCGGTTCGCTTCCAAACGAACCACGGTGCGGTTCGTTACTGGTGTGAACGCATTCGGACTTTATAGAGGACCAAATACAGTACGATAGCCAAAATAGCTGTCGGGCTTCGGCAGTTGTGAGGCTGCATTAATAATTAGTTATAAAAGCATGTATTTTTTACGGGGATCACTATTGATATGACAGCTGACAGTCTGATTTTATTTTAATAGTAGACGCATGTCGAGGCGCAGCGCAAATGTAATGGCAGCGTACGAGGTTCACATGCGCAAAAATAACAGATGTATAATTATCGACACGGAATGGTGTACGGTATATGGTACACGATGTAAGCTTGTAGATCTGTTTATTTTAAGCATGCGCCGCCGTCACGCAAAGTTATGACAAAGCATGCGATGCAGTTTCTCTTTCAACTCGTGTCCCCTCCTTTTTTCTGTCTGTCTGTCTGTGTGTGTGTGTGTGTGTGTGTGTGGGGGGGGGGGCGCACATGAGGGGGAGAGACCCATATATTTATATGGGAGAGACGCAGGGACAGAGAATTTGAAATATTTAAAATCATCCATGTCGCGCACGGCCGCACGTATAGAGAAAAAGCCAATGTTAAATAAGCTATACACAGGTGGTCCCAAATGATTAATTGATTAGGCCTACATCACTTTAGCAAAAGACGTAAAACTAGGTCAACTCAATTAGCTGCAGCGGAGCTTTTCTGACTTGAAGCTCAATAACCTACTAACTGACCACCTTCAAGTTTAAACCATAAGATGACATGGAAATGCCCGCCGATTTGATGCGCAGAAATAACATATACCGGTATCTAATCGGGTCAAGGTGCACACATGGAAGAAAAGTCATTTTTATCGGGGATACCTTGTAGGCTATACGTCTCCGTGAATTGTATGCATCAGGAGCAAGCACATTATTGTTCAAACACCTGCTCCTGTTCATCTGTTGCTCTTATTTGGCTAATAAAATAATTAATAAGAATGAATGCAATAGCAAGTTGTTGCTGTCATGTTGCTGTTCTCTTCTCTCTCTGTGTGACTGAAGGTTGCCCCAAAAATTGTAGACAGTGATTTCCCCTCATGTTCTTTTTCCCTCACTATTTGGTTCGCTTAACATGTCCACGTGTCATTTGTTTACATATTTGGTACGCTTTACAAAGTCCAGTGTGAACACCAAACGGACCAAAATCAAAATGCAAATATTTGGTCCTTGGTCCTTGATCCGGACCTTCTAAGCGAACTTTGGGTGTGAAAGCGCCCTTAGTGTCAAAGTGTCCTTGAGCAAGACACTGAACACCTGATTGCTCCTGATGTGCAGGGTGGTGCCTTGCATGGTTTCCTCTGCCGTGGTGTGTGAATGTGTGTATGAATGTGTGTGTGAATGGGTGAATGCAATGCACAATCTACAAGGTGTGTGAATGTGTGG
>NC_137871.1:30945989-30950989 GCF_963924005.1 Protomyctophum bolini
AGACAGTGGTGCAGAGACGGGCGCAGGTGTGTCTGACGGTGTGCCGGCACTTTGCAGAGACACGTATCGTCTCATCAGCTGCTCACTGACGAGTCTATAGCCTGAGAGAACGCCACCCTCTGCACGACTGTCTGCCGGGGTGTGTGTGTGTGTGTGTGTGTGTGTGTGTGTGTGTGTGCGTGCACTGTGTGTGCACTGTGCAGGCATGTGTCTGTGTCAGTGTGTCACAGCCACCTGTCTCTCGGCTCTCGGTGTGATCCGCAGAGTTTAACCCATTCTGACCTGAGATCAGATTCTAGACAGTTTCGAGACAGTTTTCTGAAAAAGCCATGTTTCTATGTCAGTCGTTCTTCGATTTTTTCATAAATAGCAGACCTACAAGCTCGTAGCGCGCCACTCGGTGGCGCGCTATGAGCTTGTAGATCTGCTATTTTTTCAATAGCTAAAGCACGACATGATGCTAATACCCAAAGGGGGTTCCCGTTCAGAATGGATTAAAGACAGATTAGCTCACTTCAAGAGCTCTAAGAGTCGCCGAGGGCCTCCTCGGCAAAGATCAGAAAACCGGCTGACCCAATAATCACCCGCCGGCCCGGTACAGCCTATACTGGGTCTCTATAGGACAACTGTCACTTCTTAATGTGGCCCGCAGGTTAATATAAGAATACTGATAGATTATTGATTACAAATTACTACTATTCAAATGTTAGTGTTTTTTATCATATGTATTTGTGTTTAGTTCATAAAGTTAACATAACTATAACTAAATGCATCTGAAATTAAATACAATTAAATACAAATTTTCAGGATTCCAATTCAAAAATATAGCAACACATTCAGGATTTCAATTCAAATATAGCAAAAAAATAAACAAATACAAAGTCTACAAGCTCTGTAGATTTTTGCTACGACAGTAATATGCAATGTGGACCCTCTGGAGTGAGTGTGTAAATATCTATAGGTTCTAGGGTATGTCCTAGATCTAGAGTCCCTAGACCTATAGAGTCTAGGACATATACCCACAGACCGGTTGTTAACCCATTCTGACCCGAGATCAGATTCTACAAACCGTCTTCTATACATCCTGACAGTTTTCTTGAAAAAGCTATGTTTCTACGTCAGACCTACAAGCTACACCTACAAGCTAGACCTACAAGCTCATAGCACGCGCCACTCGGTGGCACGTTATGAGCTTGTAGATCTGCTATATTTTTCCAATAGCTAAAGCATAGCATAATGCTAACACCAAAAGGGGTCCCTCCCGCCCAGAATGGTTTAAGAGGGCTTCCTTCAACAACGTCGTGGGATGCCCAGGAAAGACACACACAAAAACGAGGCAACAAGAACAAGGAGACTGTCAAAGTATTCTGTGCTGTCTCAGACTGGGCTATATCTGGAACCCACCGCCACATATGTCCAAGACGCCTCTGCTACTTATAGAGAACATCACGAACACACACACACACACACACACACACACACACACACACACACACACACACACACACACACACACACACACACACACACACACACACACACACACACACACACACACACACACACACACACACACACACACACACACACACACACACACACACACACACACACACACACACACACACACACACACACACACACCACGCCATGAGTTTGTGAATGCAGCCTTTTGGTGGTTACATACATTGTTATAATTTAGCTATTGAAAAATAGCAGATCTACAAGCTCGTAATCTTTTGAATATATATATTCTTTCAAAGTGAATGTTTTTAACTCAGGCCTAAATGGGTTAACCCTACAGTATAATATAAGTGTGTCCTCTTTGTGTGCTCTCCTTTATATATATATAATGTGTGGACAAGAATATGAATTGTTAAAAGGTGGTGTTTTAACCCGTTGAAGAAGCACTGCCTAATATCCTGAGGGCAGGGGAGGGCAGATCATCTACATTAAAGCTCACACAATGTGACTCTCCAGAGATTCGGTCGGTGGGTGAGATTTAGAGACGAGAAAAAGAAAAACCGATCCAAAAGTACAGTTAAAAAACTTGCAACCTCCGTTCCGTTTCACTTATAATGGACTACTTTATACTTTGGAAATCATCTGCCGGCAATTACAGGAAGAATGAAGGAGCAGCATCACAGACAGACAGACAGACAGCATCACAGACAGACAGACAGCATCACAGACAGACAGACAGACAGACAGACAGCATCACAGACAGACAGACAGACAGCATCACAGACAGACAGACAGACAGACAGCATCACAGACAGACAGCATCACAGACAGACAGACAGACAGCATCACAGACAGACAGACAGCATCACAGACAGACAGACAGCATCACAGACAGACAGACAGCATCACAGACAGACAGACAGCATCACAGGAGGACACTGTTGTCATGTGTAGAAGAACACAGTTATTCAGTGATGTACTGTAAATAAATAATAAAGAGTTCAATGTAATGGCCAGGGGGTGGACCTGGTCTTTGAAGGGACATTTTTTACGAGTCCTATTTCAACGACGTTAACCCATTCTGACCTGAGATCAGATTCATACGAGGTTTCCCCTGGACACACACTGGTCTGATTAACCCATTCTGACCTGAGATCAGATTCTAAAAATGTCAGTCGTTCTTCGATTTTTCAAAAATAGCAGACCTACAAGCTCGTAGCGCGCCACTCGGTGGCGCGCTACGAGCTTGTAGATCTGCTATTTTTCAATAGCTAAAGCATAACATGATGCTAACACCAAAATGTGTTCCCGGTCAGAATGGGTTAATGGCTCCCGGCCGGGGACCCAACCCAGGCCCAGACCCAGCGGGTGGACCTGGTCTTTGAAGGGACATTTTTTATTTTTTACGAGTCCTATTTCAATGAGGTTAAGAGTACAGTAACCGAGTATACAGTATTGCATCCCAGTGAGTATAGGGCGATGCAATACACCCCCTGGAGGGTGACATATACATGATGGCGTCCTTTCTCCATTTAGTGAGGATGCAGGAGGCTATATTTGCATCACTGAAGTTATTCTTACACGCAGTGACTGACACGCTATAGCGACTGTACAGAACGCATACCGTCTGCCTCCTACACTAAACAACAACCGGACACACTGCACTGTGGACACGGACACCGGATATACACACAGTGGACACACAGTGGACACGGACACCGGATATACACACAGTGGACAGACAGTGGACACACTGTGGACACGGACACCGGATATACACACAGTGGACAGACAGTGGACACACAGTGGACACGGACACCGGATATACACACAGACACCACCGCTGTGGAGAGAATGACCATATAGACCAGTCGTTTTCTAGTTCAAGTTCACCAGTGGTCCTAGAGGGGGTTCCCAGGGGGTCCCCAGCTAAACCAGTGGTCCTTGAGGGGGTTCCTGGTGGTCCCCAGCTAAACCAGTGGTCCTAGAGGGGGTTCCAGCCAGGTGGCCCCCAGCTAAAAGGATTCAACCAGTGGTCCTTGAGGGGGTTCCAGATGGTCCTCAGATAAACCAGTGGTCCTGGAGGGGTTCCCAGGGGGTCCCCAGCTAAACCAGTGGTCCTTGAGGGGGTTCCAGGGGGTCCCCAGCTAAACCAGTGGTCCTTGAGGGGGTTCCAGGTGGTCCGGGGACCACCAGTGGTCCTTGAGGGGGTTCCAGGGGGTCCCCAGCTAAACAGAGAGCTGGGTAACCATTTACCAAATGGGCTCCGATCGATAGATCTTTAACTCGCTCTCTCAACTTGAGTTACATAATTGTTAAAACATCTGCATTACTTGATTTACAAGAAGAAGTACTACACAATTCACAACGTGTGCCTGTTCTCTCTCCTAGTGGGATATACCGACATCAATACAGAACAACATCTTGTCCAACAACAAACTAAATATCCAAACGTTTGCGTCCGACTCCGAGAGGCTAAATGTCATCAAATGCTGGTTCCGTGGCTCAAATACCCAATAAATAATTGGGACCTTGATGTGAAAAAGGGTTGAAAACCACTGATATTATTATAGACTACTATACTATAGCCAGCATATCTTATTTATAGACTTCAGGATTCAAACTCAAAAGCATCGATTCGAAAGCATAGCAGATCTACAAGCTCGGAAGGGATCTCGTAGATCTGCTGTTTTCGATGCTTTTGTTTGGTGTGAAGCTGTGGTGTGTGTGTGTGTGTGTGTGTGTGTGTGTGTGTGTGTGTGTGTGTGTGTGTGTGTGTGTGTGTGTGCTGTGGTGTGATCATCAAAAGTAGGGCGTTCATTTACCCCCCCAAAAATGTGGAGATGAGAGGTTTTCCTCCCTGACAGCAACAACGCTATAAATAGACTGTACATGTTTTGGATTTGGAATGTATTGCAGCTTCTTCTGGATTACGGTCGTATAGGACATCTACATATACGCCTACCGGCATATATCTATTACAACAAGAGTGTGTGTGTGTGTGTGTGTGTGTGTGTGTGTGTGTGTGTGTGTGTGTGTGTGTGTGTCTGTGCATGTGTGTAAAAAACCCAGAAAACGAGTGCCTCCTCCTCCTCCGTCACATCATATCCTCAGTGCTCTGCTTCTATCTGCGTCTATACTCTGCTGTGTGTCTATACTCTGCCGTGTGTCTATTTCTGTGCGTGTTCTCTCAATGACTCAGACAGTCAGTGAGTTGAATTGACACTCGTGTATGTGTGTGAGTGTGAGTGTGGGCTGTGCCCGTAGAAAAGGTGTGTGTGTGTGTGTGTGTGTGTGTGTGTGTGTGCGCGTGTGCGTGTGTGTGTGTTCAGTGGGGGGGTGTTCGCGGCGCATCCCTAATCAGCTCCTTCTTGCGATTCCCTTCCGATGACATCATCCCATCCCATCTTCTCTCCTCTCTCTCTCTCGCTCTCTCGCGCACACCGCATCGGATGGCGGTCCTCCGTAACAAACCCCACCCCTCTCTCTCTCTCTGCCACAAGCACACGCACAGACACACACACACACACAGGGCT